>NW_027153023.1:0-1452 GCF_002600585.1 Cystoisospora suis
AAGAAGAAGAAGAAGAAAAACGTACTATTTGAGAGAAGCAAGGGACAGCGAGGCTTCCCTACGCTCATCGACAAAACACAACTTTATATACGCACATACACGCACATATAGACCTATACAGAAATGAACTGATGCGGGGATAAAGCGAAAGAGAGAGAAAGAGACAGATAGTTAGAGGGTCAGTCAGTCATACATATCTAGCTATATAGACATAGAGAGAGAGAGAGCTGCATGTATCCATACATACCTATTCGTGGAGATATAGACCGAGAGATAGCTGTAGAGAAGACTCATACATATCTACAACTATACATATATATCTATATCTATCTCTATCTCCATAGGAATAGCTACGTGTGAATATGTAGAACTACAGCTACACATGCATCTACACACACATCTCCCCGTGAAGAGAAAGACGTCCGTCCATTCACTACGACAGAGAGACTGAAGGACCTGGAAGGAAAGTCAAGACCCCCAGGCCATGACGAACTCTTCACCCCCCACACACCTAAGGAGATACACAAAAAGCTATTTAAACACGAAGCCTTACATACATATCAAAACGCCCTACTACTACTACGTGACCTGAGGAGAGAGAGAAAGAAAGAAAGAGAGAAAGAAAGGACAAGAGAGAGAGAGAGAAAGAGAGAAGGAATGCGTGTCTGCATGGGCGAAGAAGGTTCGTGAGCAGGTAGGGGGCGTTGAACTGACTTGGAGAAGAATACTTCCTCGAGGAAGAAATTGATTAATAGCAAAGAGAGCCGAGAAGAGAAACGAGGGAGAGATACTATAGACAGGGATTTTTCCTTGAATATCACGAATCGAGAGATTAGCCTCCCACTCAGGCCTCGACTGTCTCTGTTGCTCGCGATTCTTCTCTTCGCCTTTAAAGGAGAACGACACCGACGTGTCTCCTCTCCCCGTCCATGCCTTCTGATCTCCTGCTGCTTCTTCTCCTTCTTCAAAAGTTCTTTCTCTCCGAGGAGGTGTAGAAGAGGGACAGACAGGAATTAGTGGCTGGCGCTTGCCTGGGAAAGACAGCAAAACATACTTCTTACACACGGGGGAGATCTACCATACATCATACATATATCCACGTAGATAGATACACACACCTATACAGACTTTGTAGAGTGTATATACACCTCGAGGGGAGAGATATGGAGAAGGTAAGGGCGATCGACACTCTTCAAGCTCATCATGTCTGAGGGATAGAGAGGCGCCACAAGCATACACAGACAGAGGAGAAGAAGAAGAGAAAGAAGGAAAGAGGCAAGCAAGGGGAGTGGGTCTTCTTCACTCATATATGAAGAGATGAAAGACCATACAGCAATGTATCAGTCGCCCTAGTAGGGAGGAAAAATCCAAGACAAAGCATGCTTGAAATACTATATATGTCTCTCTCTTCTGAGTGTGTCTAGGTATGCATATATGTATAGATGTATACAT
>NW_027153023.1:1644-9524 GCF_002600585.1 Cystoisospora suis
GGTATGCATATATGTATAGATGTATACATGTATGTGGGTATGCATATATGTATAGATGTATACATGTATGTGGGTATGCATATATGTATAGATGTATACATGTATGTACGTGTCTATATATGTATAGATGTATACATGTCTGTGCGTGTCTATGTATGTATAGTTGTCTATGTGGGGGGTGGACGATAAGGAAACAGCAATAGGATTCAGTAGTGACTTCTCTTTAGGAGACATCTCTATCCATCCATCCATATCATAGGTCCATGTAGACTCACACTCCCCTTCCACCACACAGGCTTTCTATCTATCCATACTCTATCTCGAGTCTATCGTCAATCTCTCTCACACTTGTCTATCTTTCTCGATCTTTTCTATGATAAGATGTGCGATATAGACCCTATTTCTGTTTGCTTACCTAATAGAGAAGGAAGGAGGTTGGGGAGTAGATACATCTGAGGAAGCACCCCGCTTATTGCTAAGAGAGAAGGGACAATTGACTGTGCAGAAGGCGCGAGAGATGAGAGAAGAAGAGACTCGTTATACCAGCAAGAACCCTCGGAAGGAAGATGAGCATTAAACAAGGCATCTTCCCGGCATGCACCTCCCGTCCCTAAGACGCCTCCTCCTCCTCCTCCTGCTACTGCGGCTGGCGAAGGTGAGAAAGGCATGAGAGAGGAGCTACTAGGGAGAGAAGAAGAATAGTAGAGATAGGCGTCTTGCAAATGCCGTAGCTGTTGGAGTTGGTCCCAACACTCTCCAATGATAAAGAAGTCGGGGCTCTCAAGCCAAATGCTTCGACAGAGCTGAAAAGAAGAAGAAGAGAAAGAGAGAAAAGAGAAGAAGAAGAGAAAGAAGGAGACGCAAAAA
Organism: Cystoisospora suis; assembly: GCF_002600585.1. Lineage (NCBI taxonomy): Eukaryota > Apicomplexa > Conoidasida > Eucoccidiorida > Sarcocystidae > Cystoisospora > Cystoisospora suis. Next base: position 2,512 of record NW_027153023.1, read on the forward strand.
TGAGGAGGCATGAGGGGGAAGAGAAGGGAGAAAGAACAAGAGAGATGCTTAAGACGAAGAAAGATCTACAGCGAGAGATGTAGATGGATATAAGATGGATTCGTAGATCTCTCTCTCTCTCTGTCCTTAATGCAGTGTGCTTAGGAAAAGATACAGAAGGGGAGTCTATGCTGTATCTAGTCTAGATAGAGTTGTACAAGGAAGAGCTTGAAAGCGGAGCTATCGTTACATACATATGTATTCTTTGTCTAGGCAGCGATAGTAGACATGAATGGTCATGAGAGAAGAAAGCTAGACACGAAAGTGGTGGCGATAAAGAAAAGTGAGGGACCGCATCAAAATAAAGAAGAAGAAGAAGAAAAGAAAGAAAAGCGAACGTTTCAAGAAGACCAACACAGGCCTTCTTCTACACTCATATGATACCAAAGCTGTCTACATACAGATAAATACATATGGATATATATATATATATATAAATATGCATAGAGAGACAGGTGTGCGTATGTATGCATGTATGTATAAGTATGTCTATACGTGCATGTGCGAATACTTACGTGTTTCTGCACGTGTAATAGAGATGCGAGCATACAGGCACATACACATGTATACATATATATAGGTGCATATATATATATATAGAGAGAGAGAGAGAGAGGGTCAGAGCAAGCATAGATTGAGTCGAGTACGGTAGATGGAGATGCTCTTTTTTCTTCTTCTTGGTCTTTTTCTTTTTCCTTCTACACGAAGATGGGGGTGTGTGCCATGACTCCTTCTCTAGGTGAGGGCAGTGCTTGAGTAGAGTGGTCTTCCTGTTCATGCAGACAGCGTACTTTTATGTAGAAAGGATTGGCGTAAGAGAGACGGCCAGGGAGAGGAGCGAGCGAAGAGACACTCCGAAAGGATGAACAGGGAGAAGAAGCAAACGCAGCCAACGAAGCTAAACTCCAATAGCCTGCTAACGAACTACTATGAGGAACTATCACCTAAACAAACAAAAAGAAAGACAGAAAGAAAGAGGAAGACCGAGAAGAAATGAATGAAAGAAAGAAAAGAAAGAAGGAAAAAGGTCCTTTGAGAAGAGACAGAAACGCCTAAGAAGTCCACATTGTGAGACGTTCATTCACACAGACATACGTAAAGAGTAGGGGGTGGAATAGACTGAGGGGAAATTGTTCTGCACCTCTTTTGGATCGATGGTGGTCATGAGCCTAGCTATTCGTCTACACACCTACACTGTTTTATACCTATCTATCTATCTATATATATATGCATGCATGCATATGAAGATAGATATTTATACATATAGATGTGGATGGGGAGAGTCTTGTATACACATAGACGTGTAGACATAAGGAGAGAGCCTTTGCTGTCTCCTCTCGCCAGGAAAAGAATCTAAGCCTCCCGCTTGACTTCAGAGAGGTGTCGAGAGACAAGACATGCCAAGATAATAGACAGACTAGACAGATCAAGATAGCTAGCTAGTTGATGGAGAGACTCCGCAGCACGATACATACATAGATCAAGATAGATAGAGAGATGAAGATGGATAGGTAGATGATCCACATGCACGACTATCAAGAGAGAGAAACAAGAAAACTCCAAGACAGACTCTGAGATGTACGTACACCGCAAGTGCGATAGATGACGCTCGTCATTCGGAGGATAGTCAAAGATAAAAAAGATACAAGAAATTGAAGTCTCTCTCTCTCTACCTGAGACAGTACGGGGCTTGTCCTTCTTCTCTTTGTGTATGTTTCTTTCTTCTTTTCTTCGTAGCGTCTGTCTGCTGCCTAAAAGTATCTTTACCTTTCGAGAAGCAACTTCCTTCCTTAACACTACACTAGAGAGAGAAAGAAAGAAAAAGAAAGAAAGAAAGATTCTCACCCACTCGGCCTCTCATCTAATCTAACGTCCCTCCCCTCCATATACAACTCATACACACGCCTATATCAGATTCACCAGCCTCGCACATACACAAATAGAGACTGACATATACAAATAGACATATATAGATAGATGTATGTGCATATACGAACATATCTAAATATATATAGAGAGAGAGAAAGAGTGTATGTGTATGTTTGGTTCGTACCTCTCCCATGACGATGTCTTGCGCTGCGTAGTGGAACTGCCCGTCTGCGTCCTTCCTGCTGAGTGCCGTTGTATCTACACATAGAAGCTGAGGGACCTCCTGCGCATTTGCTATACGCACGCCGTCAATCCCTGAGGGATGAAAGAACGACCAACCAACACAAGAGAAAGAAGAAGAAGAAGAAACAAACCAATGAATGGAGAAAAAGAAGAAAGGAAAAAAGAGAAGGAGGGGATGAAGCAAGAAGTCGGAGATCTCCCTCACAAAGAAGAAAAGTCTGATAGACCAAAGAAGAACCCTTTCCTACTTACAGCCATACACATACATATATACATATGGAGAGAGACAGATACAGATGGATATACATGTATACAGACTTGTACGTATTTGGTCTGTACACAGGTAGATAATTATGGCATAGAACGTGTTTCTCTGCCTTTCTCTGTGGTATGGAAGATTTCTTCTCTCTCTGTAGAGTAGAAAAGAACTGAAGAGAAGAAAAGGACTAATGAGTCTTGACTCTAGGACGTCCAGAAAGACACCTTTTCAGGAGACAAAAGACATTCCCTACCTATAGAGTCATACCCACCACACATACACCTACGTTACACAATGTCTTCTTCTTTGCTTTCCTCCTCCTCATTCGCAATTGACTACTGATCTCTGGTGGATCGCTACTCTGTCTTTTTGTCTTTTCTTCTCTAATCTATCTGTAATAGATCAGACAGCTATCTATCTATCTATCTTTAATCTATCTATCTTTAGTCTATCTAACATGACCTCCTTTTCTATCTGTCTATGTGATATTATGTCTCTCATATATGGGATATATCCAGGCAGCTAGACCTAGACATAAAGGCATGAAATCCATGGGGGCTCTTCAAATCCCTACGACACCTCTCTCTCATTCAAGCCCGCCCTGTCTCTATGCATGTATACAGGTATGTATGTATGGGGAGCTATATGAAAGAGGAGAGAAGGCAGATCTCTTTTCTTAGAGAGAAAGAATTCTTTACTATACCACCTCTACGACAAGGAGAAAGAGAGAAAGAAAAGAAGAAGAGAAAAAGAGGAAAAGACAAGGTGAGAGACTTACCGAACTTCTTGAACCAGAGTTTGACGTCATCGACAAAGAGTTGCCACGTCTCCAGTTTACGAAAATTCAAAACAGCCATCTCTATCAAAATAAGAATATATCACACATGCACGCATGCAGGCAGGTAATACACATTCCCATTCTACATAGATACATACATACATGTATTCATACATACATACATAGATAGTCCTATATATTCCTACAGACACGAGTCAGACCGACCTAGAAGGCTCAAGTTGTTTAGGTTCGTTTTTGTTTAAGAGAGAGACGTGAGACGATAGAGTAGTCTGTAGGCTATAATTATGGCGAGAAGAAGAAGAGAAGAATTAAGAAAAAGAAAGAGAAAAGAGCAAAGTGTGAAGGGAAGCACATCCCTCATACAAAGCGTAATGCAACATACACATCCATACATACACATACTTCCACTTTCATTCAATCCTTATTTACATAGGCACATATATATATATATATATACATATATATACATATATATTTGTATATAGCTCAACTACTAATGCAGAAGAAGGAGAAGCCCCGTCCGGATGCGAAGAGAAATTTTTCTCTCACACACACACAGAGACAGGAGCAAAGGCGGCCTGATCATTGAGCTTAGTCCCTGGAGACGAGACGGGAGAGATCCAGTTGAGCTAGCTAAGCTATGTCTATGTATGAAGGAGACTGGGTGGTCTTGGCTTTTCATCCGACAAGCCGTGCATGCATGTCTGTAGGTGCAGTTTGCATGGGGGAGAAGTGCCCTGGATTGGATTGCGAGGTTGAAGAGAGAGAAGAGAAAGAGAGAGCGAAAGGAGAAAGATATGTAAGTTTATCTCGGCGAAAAAAGAAAGTGCATGCATGCACCCCACCTTGGGGAAGAAGTCCTCGATTGTCTCCTCCATAGAACACTTGCTTCTTTCCTTCTCCATCCTAAAGGGCAAGGAAGAAGACATACACAAAAGACAAGAAGACAAGTCACATATGATAAAGCATACATTCTCATTCCATGCATGTACACACATACACCCTCCTCCATCCACACAAGTATATACATACCTAGTCATACATACATACATATATATGTAGTCGTACATACATATATACATACTTACACACATATATAGAAAGTCTACACATATATAGGTATTCACACACATATATCTACATATCCACGTACATACAAATACACATTCATCCACTCCATGTGTAGATCCATCCGTCCACACGTGTCTTTCTCCCGAGGCAGGTCTTTTCTTTACTTTGAGAAGGCAAATGCGAAAAAGGCACTTGAAGCATCTATCTAGACCTCCCTGCTAGCATATCTATTCGACTGCCAAGAAGAGAAAGAAGAAGATCACCCAAAGAAGAGTGTGAATAATGTTCGTTCTCTATCGTCATCCCTCCCTCTGCCCCTACCTCCCTCTCTCATTCAAACATTTATTCCTTCTTTCATGGACTTGTTTAAGGCCTGTTTGATCTTTACAAGTGAAGTGAAGTGCCAAGTGTGTGTGTATGAAGGGTGGCTGGGAGAAGAGAAGAAAGAAGAAAGAGAAGTTGACTCACCTCGAAGTGAAGAAGAAGAGGAGAATACCGTCGATGTGGATGAGACGCAGACACCGAGCTGGATATCTCTACAAGCACCTTCATTCCCACACGCCTCGCTTCCTAGTAGACCACACACACATACAAACTATCTATCATACATACATAGACTGATAAATAGATCAGACATAGATAGACAAATAGATGAAGATAGATAGTGGGGTGAAGATAGATAGGCAGACAGATAGATGGATTGGAGATAGACGGGTGCAGATAGGGGAGTGATCGAGTAGATGAGGAGGATAGGTATGTTGAAAGATGAGAGTTCAGAAACGCGCTTGAAGAAGAAGTATGTGTCTCCTATATATATATATATATAAGTATCTCGGTGGCATCTGTATATCCTCTGTCTCTCTCTCTATACACGATACGGAATTAGAGAAAGAGAAGTCTTGCAGAGCCATTTGTACTGAACTTTCTATTGCTGCATGTACACACACCGGGCTTGAGGGAAGAAGCGTAGCCCGTCTCTCTCTCACCTACTTACTTAGCCACACACGTAGATGCAGAGAGAAAGAAAGAAAAAAGAAGGGCTCGTTAGACACCTCAAGATGCACACATATATCTTCATAGTTGAGGATCTCCACGCCTGTCTCTATTGTCTATAGAAGATGTAGGGCGTAGATACCAACTATGACGAAAGTACTTTTCTCCTTTACCGTCATGATGTGTAGGTGTTCTGTTCTCTGGGTGTACATACACCTGGATTACGTCGTATCGTTGGCTATGTACCTGCATGACCTCCATGAAGCCTCCGACGCCTCCAAGTAGACTACACGGGGCAGCGCGATAGACAGACGCGTAGGGACTCGCATTGGGATTTCTATACTCTAAATCCCCTGCAGGTGTATAGACACACCAAATACAAAGAATAGACACCTCAACAGTCATACAGAAAGAAAGAGAGTAAGAAAGAGAGAGAGACGAAGATAGAGAGTAAGGAAGAGAGGAAGAAAGAAAGACGAAGAGGGTGAGAGAAGAGAGAGGCAGGGAGGGAGACAGGTGTGACGGCTTTGTATGCAAGCAAATGAAACTATCGTGGAGAGAACAAAGAAGAAGAAGAACGGAAATGACTTGCTTAGATGAATGCGGGAAAAAGAAAAGAAGAGAGAAAGTAGATGCATGCACAGATGTCCGTCTTTTTTGATGAGTCTGTTTTATCTTGAAGGGAAAGTCTGTAAGATTTCTTCTCTCCTTTCTTCCTCTTTTCAAGTCACATGTCCAACAGCGAAGAAAAGCTAAGCCTAATACTACTACTACCCATTCCCACCCCCACAACGAATGCATGCATGCAGCCCCACACATACACATACATACGTCTACATACATATGTATATAGTGTGTATATACAGATGTATATATATACACAATATATACACATAGATATGTACACACACGACAGACCTGGTATGCAAACATATGTACAGGAAAAGAAAAGAAGAAGAAGGAAAAGAAGAGACAAAGAGACAGACACCCCTATGAATGACACCAGCCTATCCAGTGCATGCACATACATATATCTATACGTATATCTCTTCACAAAGAGAAAGAAAGAGACAAATTCCATACAGCTAGTGGCACTCCCCGCCTGTTCGCTCGTGTCTCAAAAGAAACGCACTAAATACATCGACCTTTACAAATACGTCTACGCAGTATCTATCAACCTATCTACCCACCTGTCTATCTCCACATATGTGGATCTAAGAAGCTGCGTAGTCTATGAGATGTATGTGTTTCAAGGAATCGTAGAGAAGTGCAAGACTACTACACACTATTGGACCTTTCTGTGTTGCCGCTTCTTTCTAGCAGTCGTACCATCTGTATGATAGATGAGATCTCCGCAGTCTCTTTCGGTAGCCCCAGTGAGAATAGTCGCATTGACTCCTGCATGCTTGAGAGAAGAGAAAGACTCTGCAACTGCTGAGAAGTTCCCCCGCTGGCTTAGCTCTCCTGCAGTGGACCACATAAAAGCCCCGCGAGGAAAAGAAAGAAGAGACAAGAGACCTTAAGTGAATCTACGACGGAGAGAGAAAAGAGAGAAGAGAGGAAGATTTTCCAAGGGGAGAAACAAGAGTTGAAAGCCTCGGGTGTCTTTCGTGTCTTGTGTTTGGGGAGGGGAAGGGAGAGAGACGTGCAAGCGTAGATACGTATGTAGAAAATGTATATGCTGTCGCTCTCTCTGTCTCTTCATCTCCTTCTCTTTCGCCCGCCTAAGAGCGCTTCTGA
>NW_027153023.1:9887-10067 GCF_002600585.1 Cystoisospora suis
TTCTTTCTTTCTTTTTCATACCTGTTTCTTCATCCCACTGGGCGTCATGTGAATCCACGCAGATTTCATGGAGTTGTAGCTGTCGCGTCTCCTTGGGAAGAACGATCACTCGCCCCTAGCACACACAAACAAGAGACAAGCAGAACGACTGGATAACGTTTTGGGTGTATATACACCCCA
>NW_027153023.1:10610-10829 GCF_002600585.1 Cystoisospora suis
GATAGATAGGTGTAAGACAGAGATTGACGATGTATGTTGTCCGAAATGTACCTGTAGTGGAATACATTCATCTAGGAGCATACTTCTTCTTCTTCTCCTTGGCTTAAGCAGCACCTCTCTTTTATTCTTCTGTTGAAAGGAAGAAGAGAAGTCTGCTAGATCTCCGTCAATAGAAGGAGTAAATGAAGACTTTAACGAAGAGGAAGAAGAGGAAGATGA
>NW_027153024.1:0-1076 GCF_002600585.1 Cystoisospora suis
TCTTTCTTTCTCACTCTTTCTTTCTTTCTCACTCACTCTTTCTTTCTTTCTCACTCTTTCTTTCTTTCTCACTCTTTCTTTCTTTCTCACTCTTTCTTTCTCACTCGTTTTCGAGAAGAAAGAAAAGAAGAAAAAGCAACACACACAACGCAAACGACTTCTATATCTATATATGTATACATATATATAAATACATATCTATCTATTTATCTACCTTTCTGTACCGTTTTAGCGAGTACGTCCGTGAGCACCTGCATGTCTCTTTGGATCTCTCTTTCTCTCTAGACATAGCTATACACATATACGATCTATATTCGGACAGCATGCTTATAGAGAGAGACAGACAGAGACCCAGACGTATATAGAGAAATCTCCATGTATATGTGTATGTTTATATACGTGTGTATGTAGGGAAGTCGTAGTGGGACTATTTCTATGACGTGCTTGGAGTGATCGAGAGGACTGAAGTAAAAGGCGGAAGCGTAGGAGGAGGAGGAGAGACATAGATAGTAGATAGATATAACTATATAGAAACACATTCATATATATATATATGTATATATGTAGGTAGACAGATATAGATAGGCAGGTAGGTTGAGGGTAGGCAAATCGACAGATGTGAACATACGTAGAGATGGCAAGATAGAGAGAGGTAGATAGACAGACAGACAGACTAGAGACAGGTATATCTATCTATCTATCTTTAATCTATCTATCGAGAGAGAGAGAGACGTATGTATGTACATAGATGGATAGATTTAGGTAGATAGATAGATAGACTGGCAATAAGTAGATCAAGGATAGATAGTCACATGAGTATAGGTACCCCGAGTGGTGTGTGTACTAAATGAATGCATGAATAGAGATCATGGAGCAAAGCAAAGGAAGATCGATCCTTTCTATCTTCTTCTTTCTTCTTGTCCTTCTTTTCTTATCTCTCAGAGACTTCTCTAAACGGGCTTATCCCGAAGGTAAGAAGAACGACAAGACGTCAGATGGAAAGAAAGCCTCTATCTCTACTCCTCCTCCGTCTGTAGGCCATCTGTTTCTTCACTTTTCTTTAATCTATCTATCTA
>NW_027153024.1:1254-7216 GCF_002600585.1 Cystoisospora suis
CTACCTTTAATCTATCTACCTTTAATCGTTAACTCATATATCTATCTAATTTGATGTATATCTCTCTATCTGTCTATCTGTCTTTACTTTATCTATGTCTTTGTATGTCAACTGCTTATAGGGGAAGTTGTACTTTATCCCTGTCTTCTTTTTCGAAGAAAGAAATCTTTCTTTCTCCTCATTCTTCCTTCTGCTTTTTCTTTTTCCTCTTTCTTCTCTCTTTCTTTCTTTCTCTGTTCCTTATGTCTTTTGTGCGTGTGTATGTGTAGAGAATTACAACTATGCCTCCGTCTTAAATTCGGTTCTCCCAGGGGACATTCGCATTCTAGATTACGCACAAGTCCCTCCTCACTTCGATGCACGGTAGCATAAATCTCTCTCTCTCTCTTTCTCTCTCTCTTTCTTCCTCTCTTTCTCTCTTTCTTTCTTTCTTTCTTTCTCTCTCTCTTTCTCTCTCTCTTTCTTCTTCTCATTCTTTCTTGCTTTCTTTCTCTCTCTCTTTCTTCCTCTCATTCTCTCTCTCATTCTCTCTTTCTTTCTTTCTTTCTCTTTCTCTTTCTCTCTCTCTCTTTTTTTCTCTCTTTCCTTCTCTCTTTCTTCTTATGACGGTTTAGTGTCTCTTGTAGGAGTCTTGCGTCTTTCTCAGATGCCTTTTCTCCTGCTCTTTCTCCTGCTGACGGTGCTCTCCCTTCTTCTTCTCTCTTCTCCTTCTTCTCCTTCTTCTTCTTCTATTTCTGTCGTCTTTTCTCTTCTTTTTGCGTCTTTTTAATCTTTTTCTTTCTCTTCTTTCTCGTCTTCCGGTTTACTGCAGCTTTGACTGTTCCTATCGAGTGTATAAGTACTTCTTTCATCTTGATGGCGATCTGAATCTTCAGCGCATGCAAGAGGCCGCGCAACTCTTCGTAAGACATCCCTTCACCCACACTTCTCTCTCCTCTCCTCTCGTCTCCTCTTCTCTTCTCTTCTCTTCTATCTGAGGCTGCGCTCGCTCTCTTCATCATGTCCCCCTCGTACCACTACCCTCTTTCTTTCTTTCTCACTCTTTCTTTGTGTTTCATTTCTGCATGTATGTATGGTCCTGTTCTTTTCCTTTTGTGTCTAGGTGGGTTCTCACGATTTCCGTTATTTCTGTAAGATCGATCCAAGGCAATACCAAACCCCCAGGTAAGAAATAGGAAGAAGACGCTCAGCAAGCAGCAGGAAGGGAGGGAGGCAAAGCTAACCTAACCCGCCCTCTTTCTCCTCTTCCTTCTTCCTCCTTCGTTCAACGAGAGAGAGAACAGTAGCAACTACTACTACTACTCCTTCTTCTCTCTTCTTCTTCCTCTGTCTGTTCTCTCTCTCTTCTTTTCTCTTCTTTCCTCTTTTCTTTTCTTTTCTTTCTTTCTTTCTAGTATGAACGAGAGTTGGCATTCCCGTTATAGCAAAGTGAAGTGTATTAATTCATGTATCAGTATCTGTATGTACAGGTGTCTCTTCTTCTTGTTGCTTTTTTATTTCGACTCTCAACGTCTTTCGACTGGTGCTGCTCCTACATACATAGATGAGAGATAGATACACAGATGACAGATAGATGATAGATAGATGACAGATAGATGATAGATAGATGACAGATAGATGATAGACAGATGACAGATAGATAGATAGATGAGAGATAGATGGAGGGAGAGAGAGAGAGAGAAGATGGATAGATGAGAATTCTTTGTGAAAAAGTATGGGATATGTATAGGAGCCTGGAGACATCTATCTTTCCAGGCTGCTGTCTCATCGTCGCTCTTCAATTTCTTTCTTCTTTCTTTCTTTTCACGTCCTCTCCACACAGACGGACACTCCTGGGCTTTACCATTGAGCTAGCCGCCCCTCCTTCTCCTCCTACAAGAAGAAGAAAAAGAACAGCGGCTACTTCTACTCCTACTAGTACTACTACTACTACCATTGATACTTCTACTACTACTAGTAGTAGTGGTACGGGTGCCCTTCCTTCTCTCTCTCCCTCTTCTTCTTCTTCCTCTTCCTCTTCTTCTTCTTCTTCCTGTGATGGCGGTGCCAATGAGGAGAGTAGTTGTATTAGTAGTTCTATTAATGCTGGTAGGGGCGTTGCTTCTCATGCGTCGTGTGCAGTAGCGACGATCGTAGGGACTTCTTTTCTATGGCACCAGGTATGATAAGAGAAACGCAGACCACTAGCCATACTTTCCTCTCCTTCTTCTCAATAGAAGACCTAGAGAGACGTTTTATGTATCTTTGAAATCCTCTTGTATCTTCTGTGTATTCTCTCCTCCTTGTCTTTCTTTCTCTTCCTTCTCCCCGCTCTCTAGATAGCTGTCTATCTACCCACCGAGGGTTGTGTATGTGTCTATTCATGCCTGGGTAGCTATACAATATGAGACACGTCTATCTCCTCAAGAGTCCATACACCATCCTTTCCTTTCCTTCTTTCTCTCCTTAGACCCTTCTTTCTATCGTCTCCTTCGTCTCTCTCTCTGAATCTCCCCGATGACGCTGTCTCCTTCCAGACCTTCTTCTACATTTCATCCTCTGTTCTTTTTCTTCTTTTTCTTCTTCTTCTTCTTCTGCTATACTTCCCATCTTCTGCGTAGGTTCGATTCATGATGTCGGCGATCTTCTCCGTGGGGCGCGGCAAGCACGACGCAGCCTTCATCTCGCAGCTTCTTCGTCAGGGAGAAGAAGAGGGAAGATTAGAGAGAGAGAAAGAAGAGGAGGAGAATAAGACCCATGGAAGCCCTCGAGAACTCTCTCAGTCTACAAGACAGAATAGTAGAGAAAATGAAGAAGATGATAGAGATGAGAAGAGAGACGGAGAGGAAAGAAGAAGAAGAAGAGAAGAAGAAGAAAGAGAGTGCGGACAAGGTGCACAAGAGAAGAAAGAAGAAGAAGGGAGTCTATGCGGAGAGAAAGAAGGAAGGAAGGATGAAAGATATCCGGATACAGAAGAAAGAAATAGAGAAAGAGACGAATTAGATAAAGAAGAAGATCAAGGTGGGAAAGAAGTGAGAGAGACATGTACAAGTAAAGAGACAACTGCTCTCCAAGCAAGTCATGTTACATCGGCGACTTGTCAGTCTATCATCCCAAGGAGTTGCGAAAGAAAGAAGAGATCTCCTTCGCCTCATTCTTCTCCTTCTTTGACTAGCTCAGAGCCTGTAGCGAGTATCGATGGTAAGAATGGGGCTTCGATACCTCCCTCCTGGCTAGCTTCATCGTCTTCCAAAGAAGAAGAAGAAGAGAAAGACATCGCCAAAGAAAGAAAGAAAAGTAGAAGAATAGAGAGAAGAAGAATCTCTCCAGGAATCTCCCCTGCTCTACCTGACTGCTTAGTTCTGTATGCATGCCACTTCGAAGGAGTTGAATGGCTTTCGGACAAGCAAAAGAAGATGAAACAAACTCCCCTCTCTTCTTCTTCTTCTTCCACTTCTTGTTCTTCTTCATCCAAGAGCGCATGCAACCCAAGAGATACATTTCAGGTATGTACAGAAGAAAGACGGAGAGAGGGATACATAGATAGATTCAAGATATCTAAACAGATAGACAGAGAGGCCGTCTCAAGACAGAGAGATAGACTCCAGACAGATATTCAGATAGATAGACTCGAGATAGATAGATAGAGGAGAAAATAGATGAATACGGATATCTTAATACACCCATGCATGTATGAATATATGTATGTATGTGTCTTGACTTATGTGTATATCTATGTGGCGTTTATGCCATGCATGTCTCCCCTATCCTGTGTAGATGTAAAGGCGCTTTGTAGTCAGTCAGGTATGAGGGGTGTGCGAGAAGGCTCTCCAATCCATCCTTCCTTTCTTCTTCTTATTGTGTACAAAGGAGAGCTAGATGAATAACTAAGGAGGGGGCATGGAATATCGAGTCGGCTTATAGTCGGAGATGTCTTCTCGTTTTTCCTTCTTTCTATTCTGCATGCCGCAGAGACAATATAGAAGAGCTCTCGAACGTGTAGAGGTACTTCGATGCTTAGGAGGAGGAGAAGAAGAAGAAGAGAGATAAAGAAAAAGCAGACAAAAACGAAGAAGAAGAAGAAGGCTTCTCCTACACCTGCCTCTGGCGAAGAAGAACAAGAGCAGAGAAGTTTGAATGAAAAAGAACGGAGGTAGAGGGGAGAGAAAGAAGAGAAGGGAAGAAAAGAAAGGCAAAAGATGAAGAAGAGGAAGAGCATCCAGGGAGAGAGAGAGAGAGAGTTTGGATTTTTTCTTCTTTCTTTTAACTCATGGGTTGCATCAGGTGCAGACATTTCTCTGTATGGACGTGTCTGTGTAGGTGTACATACACCTGGCCGTGTTCTTGTCCATCGCACTTTTTGAATCTATCTATCTTTAATCTATCTATCTATCTCGCCTGTCGATTTCTTTTTCTCTTGACCTCTCAACTGCTTCTCTCTTTCTCCTCTCCGTCACTATCCCTCTTCTTCTTCATCGTTTTACGTTAATTTCTACCGTTAATCTATCCGCCTGTCATAGGTTCATCTTTCATCGACAGATGCCTACCTACCTGTCTATCTTGTATCTAGCTATCTATCTATCGATCTATCTAGCTATCTATAATCTCTGTATCCCTCTTTATCTACGTGTATAGAAAACTATATAAGGCGAGAGGATGGGCTGTTGCCGCCAAGGCAGTAGTAGGCCTATATCTATTTAGGGTACGGTCGTTGATCGGCTCATACCAGACATGGCCCACAGTTAGGCTCCTAGTAGACACACGGGGTGCTCTCTTGGGTGTCTACGCATCCCACCCCTGTCCAACTAGCTGTCTAGCTAGCTCTAGCTTTTCCCTTCCCTGCATGCTAAGAGATTCGAAAGCAAGGAGAAGAACTCTGTACGATAGATGATGTAAATGAACTAGATAGAATAGAAGAGGAGACCTATAAATCGATAAAGGCAGATGTCTTCATAGATTTCAGAAGAAGCTTGTATACACACTTCTTTCTTCACTCTTACACAGAGTGGTAGAGGCCGGTAGAGGAAGAACCTCCTTGATGGATGATGATAGAGACTATTAGGGATAGATGATAGATACACTCCAAGAGAAAGAAAGAACGGAAAGAAAGAAGAAAGAAAGATGTCTTATCTGAAGACAACGAAAGAATGAAGTCCATCTTCCTTCTTCTTTTCTCCTTATTCTCTCATTCATGGAGACAAGCGAGATCGAGACCCGACCGCATGCAGCCACCCCTCTCGTCCTTCCGATACATATATTTGTATGTACATACATACAGAAGACTGCTCTGTATATATATATATAGAGAGAAGATTGTTTAGAGTTTTCTTCTCTTCATCCTATTCACTTGGGGAGTCTGTCTGTATGTAGAAGTTGTATGTGTGTATGTATGACTATGTACGCTTGTGTATGGAGGGCTTCGAGAGCATCTCTCTGCATGTATCTTTCTCTGAATCTTCGTCTTTCCTCAAACCCTTCTTTTTCTTTAGTGAAAGGGGCAAGGTACTTACGTCTGTCTCTGTAGGAGACAGATAGAAGACAGCAGGCTTTCTTTAATCTTTCTTTCTGTCTTTCTCAAACCTCCTCGGCTTGGAGGAAGAAAAAGAGAAGGACGGAAAGGCAGCCGTCTCTCCTTTCTTCTTCTCTTTCTGCAAGCGTAGTAAGGGAGTCTTTTCTCTCTTCTATCTCTCTATTCTCCTGCGAGATTTGAAAGTGAAGTCTATTCTATCAGAAGCAGATCTAGAAAAGAGGATAAGAATACATGCATGCGCAAAGTTAAGCCAGCGCAGTAAAAGAAACGTTCTTTCTCTCCTGTCTTCTACGAATTCCTTTCTTTTCTTGAGCCTTTCTCCTTTCCCCCTAGTTGAATTTTCTTTAAGCTTTCTTTGCCTCGTCCAGCGCGTCGGCTTTTTTCTTCTTTCTATCATTCTCAAAGTGTACAGGTGCTGCAGTACTTCCGTTCCTCTCTTTTCTTTTCTCTTTG
>NW_027153025.1:0-279 GCF_002600585.1 Cystoisospora suis
AGTATCTAGTAGCGCCGTTGCCTCCACACCGTTAACACTGATTGTTCGCATCGGCAGTTCTTCCTCCTCTCTTGTCCTCTCGCGAATCTCACCCGTTCGCTTTTCTGTGTGTTCCTTTCCGTGTGTTTTACTTTCAGGTTCTCTTCCCTTCTTCGTTTCGTTCTTCTCCGCGTCGCTTCGAAGCTTATTATCGCTCTTTGGAAGGGTTGTGCGCTGCGGCTGCACCGCGTTGCACTCCGGCAATTCGTGCTTGCTTCTTCTCTGCGAGGTGCCTTTCCT
>NW_027153026.1:0-143 GCF_002600585.1 Cystoisospora suis
TGAATTCGTCCAACAACTCGCCTACGTCTTTTTCCATTTCCCTTTTTTCGTCCCTGAACCAGTCGCTAGGCTTCTTTAATACGGGGTACTCCTCTGGGAGTCCTCCTAACAAGATTTCCCCCTTTCCTTTTCCTGGGTTCTCC
>NW_027153026.1:209-451 GCF_002600585.1 Cystoisospora suis
TCGCTGCTGCTCCCTTGCGGGCACTTCTTCCTGCCCCCGCTGGGATCGCTTTTTCTTCCTTCGCCCTGACCTTCCTTGGTTTCTCATTCCATTCCTCCGCTGTTGCCATTCTAAATGGCGCATCTTCTCCGAATCTTCTCTTTCCTTTGTTTCTCTGAACTTCCTTTGTTCCGCTTCCGCGCTGTCTTCCTTTTTTAATATGTTTATTTTTACCCTATTCTCCATACTGACACTGCTTTCTT
>NW_027153026.1:595-1885 GCF_002600585.1 Cystoisospora suis
CGTTTGCACATGTGAATATTTCTGGTTTGTCTAAACTTTCTATCTTAATCCTCGCACTTTCCACCACTTCCTTCCTTATGAAACTTCGCACCGCGCCAGTATCCAGTAGCGCCGTTGCTTTCACACCATTAACACTGATTGTTCGCATCGGCAGTTCTTCCTCCTCTCTTGTCCTCCCGCGAATCTCACCCGTTCTCCTTTCTTTGTGTTCCTTTCTGTGTGTTTTGCTTTCAGGTTCTCTTCCTTTCTTCGTTTCGTTCTTCTCCGCGCTGCTTCGAAGGTTATCATTGCTCTGGGGAGGGGTTGCGCGCGGCGGCTCCACCGCGTTGCACTCCGGCAATTCGTGATCGTTCCTTCTCTGCAAGGCGTTTTTTCTTGTTCCTTTCTTTCGCTTTCTCTTCTTGTCTGCTTCCTCCGTAATGTTCTCCTTTTCTTCTCTCCGTCTTACTTCCTGTTCCTTCAAACGAGAGTCTCCTCCCCTACGCTGGTCTTCCCACTTGTTCTCTTCTCTTGTTGATCCCTCGTGCTTTTACTCCTGTTCCGATAATAACTCTACGGCAGCGCCTTTTAACTCCTGGTTACTGATGATAGCTCTGCCGCCCTCCCGCGACCTTGTCTTCTTGCTTCCTAGTATGCTTTCTCGCTCGCACATTCCTGCGCTCAGACATCTCTTCTCTTGCCGTAGCCCTTCTTCGTGCTCGAATTCTCGCCACTCGTTCGTTGCGGTTTCACTTTGTCTTTCCTTTCTACATCTCCGTTTTACCTCACGCCCATACGCTCGATTATCTACGCTGCTTCTGCATCTGCCACTTTGCACTAGCCCCCTCTTCATTCTCATTCTCTCACCCCCAACCGCGTTCCTCTTCCTGCCGGAGCATATCACTTTCGTATGGCATTGTATCCGCGTATTTCTACGTGTTCTCACACTCTTCACCTTTATCGTGGCGCGTCTTCTTAATCCTGCCCTTATGTTCATCACCACCGGGCTGACCCTCCCCCTTGCATTCGCTGTCCGGTAACTGTCTGTGCGTACCCTCTCGTTTCTCTCCGGGTGCCCTTACTAACCTTACTGCACGCACCTTTCCTTGCGTGCTCCTGTGCATTCGCCTTGGCTCTTCCGCGCACAGTCTCTTTTGCACTGGAATGCGCGCGTTCACTGGTATCTTCTTGGGTACCCTCCTCACTCGTTAGTGTAGTATCCCCTTCGTTCTGCTTCACCCTCGTATCTGCTTGCTTCCGTTCATTCGCGCTAGCGCTGCCGAACATCTTCCCGCTAGCATCCTCTTGCAC
>NW_027153026.1:2108-2714 GCF_002600585.1 Cystoisospora suis
TCCCACCACAGCGCTCGTTTCCTCCTTCTCCGTAGCGCACGTTCTCTGGTTCACCGTTGCTCGCGTTCGCTTGTTCACCGTATCGCGCCCCTTCCCTCTTGCAATAGTGCTTTCCCCCTCCTAAATGAGGACGCACTCTCTCTTGCTCATACAGGCGCGCTCCTGCTCCCTAATGTGAACATACTCTTGCTCACAAGCTGGAGTACATTTCCTGTTGCTTCCGAGAATTCTACTCCTTTCTCTCCCTGGGACACTGTTTCTCTCTCTCTTTGAGGCATGGTTTCTCGCTTGCTCTGATGCACTGTTTCTCTCTTTCTCAGGGGTACGAAATTCCTCTCTCTCGGGTGCATTGATTCTCTCTTTCCCTGATGCACTGATTCTCTTTCTCTCGGATGCACTGATTCTCTCTCTCTGAGGGGCACAAAATTTCTCTTTCTCAGAGGCACGCAATTTCTCTCTCTCAGGCGCACTGATTTTCTCTCTCAGGTGCACCATTCTCGTTCTCTCGGGGGTAGTGATTCACTCTCTCTCAGATGCACAGAATTTCTCTTTCTCAGGGGCCCGAAACTTCTCTCTCTCTCAGGGGTACAAACTCTCTCTCTCTCT
>NW_027153026.1:3121-3299 GCF_002600585.1 Cystoisospora suis
CTCTTCTTCTTTCTTCTTACTTTTATCCCTTTTCTTGAAATCCGCTGAAAATGAAGAAGTCTTTCTACTCGTCTACGTTGATCTTTTGCTGGTGAAGTGGTGCTCTTCATGGCGATCGTCTTGTCTCGAGTTCATCCAGTAGCCACTCGCGGAGTCCGACTCCGCCGGAGGTGAGTGG
>NW_027153026.1:3577-3960 GCF_002600585.1 Cystoisospora suis
CTTGCCCTGAGTTCTCCATATCTCCGGTGGTTCCGCCTCGAGTCCCTCCCCCGCGCTCTGAGGCTGGCGCCGCCCGTCCCTCCGGAGTTTTCCCTAGCCAATTTCACTTTAGTTTGCATGGCTTCTTGTAGTTTCCTGCACCTTAGTGTTAGCCCCCGCCTTACTTTCTTTCAATTCCTCCGCCTTAGCCGTGGATTCTTTCGTCCTAGCGTGTCTATTCTTCTCCGCTCCGCGTGTGTAGCTAATTCACGCGCCGTCGTTAGCCTTTCCTTCCCCGCAGTTTGAGTTAGCGTTTGCCTGCCCTTCTTCCTTTCTACTATTCCCCTTCCTCGTTTCATCGTTAGTCCACTCTTCCCTTCCTTTCTTATCATGTTGCCTCCTCT
>NW_027153026.1:3978-4586 GCF_002600585.1 Cystoisospora suis
CCCCTGTCTTCCTTTCTTCACTTCCCTCGGTTCGTGTGTGTGTGTGTGCTTGTTCCGCAGGTACCGCCTCTTCCTTACTTCACCCTTATTTCCTGAAGAGATATGGCTGCTTGATATCTTTCTCAGCCACCGGATGGCGCGAGTGTTGTTCTCCCATGAGCTTGGTTCTTTCGGCTGACTCCTTGGGCCCTGCTGGCCCGTCCGTCTTGGCTTCTGTTTCTTATGATCCTCCTCCGTGTTTCCCAGAGCACTTTCCCTAGCCCAGTCCTTGCGTCCTCCTGGAACTATTTCTCCCGATTTTTCCCCTTTTTGGGGTTTCCCTACGTTTATGTCTTTGTGGAGGGTTTCTCTTGTCGGGACTTTCGTGTCCCTTTGACCTTGCTCCTCGAGGTGTTCCACCTGGAACCTCCGGCCCCCTTTCTCACTTAGCCTCACCTTAGCCTCGCACGTCTTTGCGCAGTTAGTTCCTTTAGCCCGTTTTCTTAGCCTGCCTCGGAGATCACTTGTTAGCCTTTGCCTTGACTGGAGCCTTAGCTTGCGCCCTAGTTGGCTCCCTGCTTGGTCTTTGCAGCCGCGTCGTCGTGAGATCTGGATGCGTGCTGACACGC
>NW_027153026.1:4625-6690 GCF_002600585.1 Cystoisospora suis
GCGGCCCAGTTCCTTCGCACGTAAGAGCACGTCGCCCTGGCCCTTAGCTTGGTATCTCTGTCTGCACGTCTGCCTTGATCCCTCTTCTCCCGCTTTTGAATAGTTGCTTTGCTTGCTGCAGGGTCGAGTTAGCCGCTGCAGAGTACGACCCTCCTCGTCAAGACCGTCCGCTTTCTCGTAAGCCTCGGCTCGGATACACTGACTCTTCTTCTTCTTTTCACCGAGTCCTTACTTTGCGTTATTTCCCTGCTGCTTGCGCCTCCTGTTCGCCAGGTCGCGCTTACGCCCGCGCTACGCGGGAACTTCCGCGGTTTACTCCTTCGCTGTCTCTTTGCTTGTACCCTCCTGATCCCCGTTACTTTCCATTCCTGCGCAGCTTCGCGCGCTACCCTCGCCGCAGTGGCGTGCGCGAGGTTATCGCGCGCTGGTTGGTAGAAGCTGGGGATGCCTGGCTGCAGGAAGTCTGGGTTGTTTACCTTGATCGGTGCAGTCGCTCCGCCCGATCTGCTTTCGCCGGATGAGCCACCGTTACCTCTTGCGGAGAGACCTTCTCCGCTCTCGTCCCTATCTGTATGTCTTTGGCTCTATCCCTTTTCCGTTCTACAGTGCGCATCGAGATGATGTGCGCGAGGCTCTTCGCCCCCTTCGGCAAGCCTTTTTTACCTTGGACCGTCTTTATACGGGCCAACATTGTTTTTGCTCGGTGGAGTTCTTGTGCCATTACCAACTGTTGGCGGTGCCTTCTTCGCATCCGCCCACTCCGTTTCCCCGACCTCGGTCTGTTTTCTCTCGTGAGTGATGCAGTTTTCCGTACTCTAACCCAGCGCCACTTTGGCTTCTTTGCGAGAACCGTTAACCTCCTCTTAACTTCGATGCCTTTCCTTCCTTCTAATCCCCCGTGGGTCTGGTGACTCGCCTTGCCTACCACCTTTAGCTTCTCCTTTACTTGCTCCCTTTCTGTCTCTACTTCTTTCACCTCCTTCTTTTGCTGCGCTTTGGTGAATCTGCTCCAATTCCCCCATAACTCCTCACTCTCGCTATCTGCTGCATTACCCTCACAACCTACACCTTCACTATCCTTTAAAACCACCTTTTCTTCTCTTTTTCTCCCCTCTCTTGTAGCTTCACATTTCTTCTCTACTTCCCGCAACTCTGTTGCCATACTTCCTCCTACTAGAACTACACTTCCTTTCTTCTTATCTTGATATCCATCTACCCAGAAGGGATTCTCCTCCAAACTTCCCCCAAGAACCAACACTTCTGGTGCACGCACCTCCGTTTCTTCTACCCCTTTCTCTTCGTTAGCTTCCCTTGATGAGGGAACTTATCCGCTCTCGGGTGGCCCCTCTCACGCCCGTGAGCCATCAGTTTCCCTGTTTGTTAGGGCAGTGGATGCGATAATGCCTCTCTTGTCCGCAGCTGAAACACTTTATTGACTCCTTTCCTCTGTCTCCAGTCGGTGCATCCGCCTTGAACGCCACACTTTGACTTTTTCTAGGGAATGTCCGTATTCCCATTTCTCTGATTAACACCGGTTCCGCCGGTAAGCTCCCAGCACCTGCAACGTTTCGACTGAACGTGGGACCCGTTCTTCCATAGTTTCCCCCCTGGTCTCGTTGGCGGCAGTGGCGTTCGGAAATGCGAAATTTGCCCTCGCCCATAACCCATGTGCCGCTGCTCCCAGGGTGTTTCCCCCACCACACTTCTCCTTCCTTCCACCCTGGGCGGTCGCTGTTGCGTCGGGCCAAACTCCGGGCTTGAAAATCTTCCCTCGCGCTGTCTTTCCGCTGGCAGTGCCTCGATTCGCACGGCCTCTTCAATCGCATCTTTCGTGTTGCGCGGCCTGCGAACATACACTGAAGCACTGATCTCTGACCGCAGATTCTTTACGAAAGCTAGTGTTTTCTTTTCTTCAATTAAATTAAGGCACTCCGCTGCTGCCTCATTAAATCTAATAAAATATTCTTGTACTGTGGTGAGCTGTCTCACCTTCCCTAACTTTTCCAAAAGCTTCCCTCTCCGAAATAGCGTTAAAATGCGCACGAATTACTTCTTTCAGCTACGT
>NW_027153027.1:0-5808 GCF_002600585.1 Cystoisospora suis
AGAAGAGAAGAAGCGAAGATCACGAAAGAGCTAGAGCTCTCTTTACATGGAGAGAGAGAAGAAAGATCTGGGGGAAGCGAGAGAGAGATAGAGATGGGAGGTGATGGAGAGGAGGATAGAGAAGCAGAAGAAGAAGAAATAGAAAAGAGAGAAAGACAAAGAAGAAGGAGAAGGCTAGAAGAGATGGGAGAAGAGCTGCAAGATGCTAAAAGAAAAGGAGAGGAGGAGGAGAGTGCACATGGCACACAAGATGAAGAAAGAAGGAGAAGAAGAAGATCTCGATTCGGTTTCATTGGTATCTTAGCTACACCTGATGGAAAGAACGTCTTTCGATCGGAGAAAAGTTTATCTGTGAAGAAGGAGGATGGAGAAAGACAGGGGGGTGTACATACACCTAGTCAAATGGAGATAGAGGATTTAGGTAGAGAAGCCGCAGAAGAGATACGACAACTTGCTGGCGATGCCGTTCTCCACGCCATCAAGGATCAAGTCACACACGGATGGAAGAATCTTAAGAACAATAGAAGAGTCGAGCATACAATTTTAGCAGAGGGAGAATGGAGAGACGACGGAAAAGAGAGAGATCGTGTTGCTATCGGACCTCCTGAAGGTGAAGAATCAAGCACCGAAGCATCGAGAGAAGATTCCCAATCAAGCCCTTCACCCCCTCAGATGGGTTCGTTATCTGTCGACTGTTCTTCGTCGTCATCTATTCGGCTGGTCAAACCTTCTTCATCTTCTTCTCATCATCCTTTACAATCCTCTTGTTCATCTTCTTCTGCCTCTGCTCCGATAACGCTGTTAACCACGGCGTCCTCGCGTCCTGAGTGCGGATTATGTGGAATAGTCCACACCTGCGAGCTATGTAGATCTTCGTTGGAACACTTCCTTACCGTTGACCATCGATTTCTGAATGTCCTCGAAGCTTTAGATGGAGAGAGTGAAGAAGAAAGATCACAGATTCTTCAGCAAAAAGTATCACAGAATCGTCTGGATACACCAGTCGTCTCTATTGAACTGGGAGAAGTTGTAGGACCATTTCTCCCTCATGTGAAGT
The DNA here is from genome assembly GCF_002600585.1 of Cystoisospora suis. Taxonomy (NCBI): domain Eukaryota; phylum Apicomplexa; class Conoidasida; order Eucoccidiorida; family Sarcocystidae; genus Cystoisospora; species Cystoisospora suis. Next base: position 1,058 of record NW_027153027.1, read on the forward strand.
TGAATACTGTCAAGTGTCCAGGCGGAGGAAGCAGTAGTAGTAGTAGCAGCAGCAGTCGAAGAGATCTTCGAAGAGAGGGAAATAGCTCTTCTTCGTCGCGGTGCGGAGGTGCAGGGGGGGGGAGCGGCCATCAGGGAGGTGTATGGATGCATGTGAGATGCCTTATGAGTATGACTCAACTAGATGTTGATTGTCATGCCAGAGGCTTCACCAATCTTAAGGTACTTCCAGAAGTTGGCTTCTCTTTGATCAAGCCTAGACGTGACCCGTTCTATAGTATCAGAGTTTACAGCAGTGAAACGCTCCTTCTTATTTTGTCTTTTCAAAGCATGACTCTTTCAATATCTCGATGCTAGCCAGCTCTCTCTTCCCCCATTGTGTATGTCGAGCTGTTATGCGTTCTTTCTCTCTGACCACTCCATTTCACGTCTCTCTCTCTACTTGCTTCCACTGTGTGGTGTACTACGTACGCAGTGCGGGGTGGTGTACATGCAGGGGATGAATCGTCATATCTTTGCTTTCTAATAAGAAGATCAGCTCTTGGGTAGGCATCTCCCTTGTGCCTATTTCTTGCGTCCTCCATATCGCTCTAGGTGTATGCAAAGGCCCTTTCGCTTTTCTTGACAACAGCATAGATCGGTATATTTCTGTTGCTGCATGCATCTCTCTCGTCCTTGGCAAGACTTGCGTGCTGGTTTGTCTTTATTCCTCTCCTTAGTATAGCCAGGGATTGTAAGACACCACTGTATTCACATAGTGTAACACGTATATCTTCCGTCCATTCAGGATATGCTGCTTTGAAGTAGGAGTGTGTCATGGCTTTTGATGACTTGCTTTCTCTTGTTTTTCTTCATTTCTCTTTCTGTCTCGATTCAGACTCTCTTAGAAGAATCGCTGCAGCGTCGGTGCGGATTCTGCGGACTGAAGGGAGCAACCGTTCAGTGTGTCTCGTGCCCGCGGTTCTTTCACTATCCTTGTTCTTTGAAAGCGTATTACTCATCTGGGGTGTTATCTCACACGAAAACTGTGGAGAACATGCGTCGTGATGGCGGCGGTCATGGTGAACTCCACAACGGTGGCTGTCTCCTAGAAGAGGAAGGAAAGGCTATCAATGAGGACGATGAAAAGAAGAAGACCTCCCTCAAGACATCCAAACTCTCTGCGTTAGCTGCTGCGCAGAAACTCTCTCCTTATCAGCGAACCCGCTGTCTACCGGATTCTCTCTACTTTGGTCGTTATCTCTGTTTCTCGTAAGTTGTCGTCCCGGAGAGATGACTGAATAGTCGTTCCACTGCTCTCTCTGCTATCGGATTAGATAGCTTCTCAATACCTGTGTCAGTGTTTGAGATTGGAGATGTCAAGGGAGGATGTCTCTTGTAGTAGACATGCTTCCTAGTGCACACACACGTGCTGCCGCTGGTACCGGAACGTTTTTCATTGAGGGTCTTCGTTTCTCCCTGCCGTGTCTTCGTCAGACACTGTCCCTCCATCCCTCCTTCGAGGGCCTGTGTGGTAGATGTCGGTCTTGTATCCTTCTCCCGTGGGTAGATTGCATTCGCAGTTCACCTTCTTGGCGTGCGTGTACATTCCTAGGTGGATCGGCACTAGTTATGGTTGTATAGTTGTGTTCGTGCATGCGGAGAGAAAAATAAGAAGGAGTCCGAGTGCGGTTGTTTTGCTTTTCTGTTTGTCCCTTGGTCTTCTTAGATGTCGAAAAGCACGTCATGAAGCAGATGTTCTAATCCCCTATCTAACAGGAGAGGTGTTTCTCTCTGCACAGACGCGTGCATGGCTCTCATCCTCGCATCGATGTATACTGTCGGGTGCATGTCTCTTTGGAAAAGTTCTTCCTTATCAAGGAGGGAGAAGTAAATCAAGTAACTCTTTGACGAAATATCAGGATTCCCCACAGCAGCCTCTTCCTCCGGTAGGAGCTTATTGCCATCGAGAGACTGTCACCGCCGCTTGCACTATAGAGACAGGTGTGAATCGACTTCAACTCACTCCGAGTGACGGCGGGGGTGGTACACAAACCGACACGGCCAAGTTTGTAGAAACAGGGGACAATGCCAAGAGTCTTTTCTCGGATGAAGAGATGGTAGAGAATGAGTATAAGGTTTCTGTGGAAGCGGTCCGCAGAGGAGAAGAAACGTCGCAAGAGAAAGAAGAGCGTCTTCTTGAGTCCTGTGAAGAGATACAGAGCAGGAATAAAGACACGGGGAATGTGAGGGAGGAGAATGAGGGAGAGAATACAGGACTAACAAGTGACCGTGCTGTGTCTTCAAACGGGCGTCTAGGAGAAGAATCGAGAAGGAAAGAGACGGAGAGAAGTTGTGTGAAAGAGGGACGGATGATAGAATATGATGCTGTGGCTCTCTTTCAACGAGCCTTTCCCGTTCTGTTAAATGGAGAAGTAGATGAAAAGAAAGAGATGAGGCATGAGAATATCAGAAGGCTGTCTACGTTACTTCTGTCTTGTTCATATGAAGACAAAGGCCGACATCCCCCCCATGGGCCACCGTGCTGCTTTACAAGTGTTGGAGTGTACGTCCCGCAGCTAGGTGATCTCCTTAGATATTTTCCTCAGCTTCATCAAAACCCTGTTCTACCTCATGATCGCATTCAAGTCTGGCAGCCTGAGCTCTTTCTCCCATGTGATGTTTTTGTTGAAGGTCTCTCTTTTGAATTTCCTGGTAAGACATGCGAAGAAAGAAAGGAGGGAGAAAGAGAGAGATAAAGTCTTCTTTTTTCTTGTGTGAGGGATCTGAGGAAAGGAAGAGAGAGAACTGGTGGACGAACTTCTCTTTCATCCTAGGTACCTTCCTTCCCCATAGTGAACTCTTTTTCTTCTGTAACATGCAATCAAAGACACAGGGAACGCCTTTGCTTGACTCAGTTGACGGTTCTATACTTGGACGAACCAACATTCTCTCTAACTGTAGTCAACAGAGAAGTTCCATGTTTCGGTAACCACATACAGATGTATATATACCTCTTCCTCAACGGGTTTGCACGCAGGGGTCGTTGATAGGGAGAAAGCGCGTTGCAGATAAACGCGTTTCTCTTCCAGCAAAGAAAAAACTTGTCTTGGTATTCTCTCTCTTCTCCTCTCTTCTTCGTCTTTTGTTTTTGTCGAAGTGCATTCTAATGGCTCGAAGAGAGCGGTACTGTATGTATGTACACAGACTGGTGGAGGAGAAGCTAAACAGAAGATGTCTTTTCATTCCTTTCTTTTCTGTACACATGTCTTATGTGCATGGAGTTAAGGGTTGAGACGTGTCGGAGGCGGGTTTACAGGTTGTGAAGAACAACGTGAAAGATTCGGCCTTTGTATTTCTCTGCGTTTGAGTGTGGTGGCGTCTCTGGCGTCTTTTCTACTTAGGTCTTCCTGTGGACGAAGAGCTGCCAATGATCACTGCTGTCTTGACACTTCAAGTTCTGCGTCCGATAGCTCTTCGTGGTCGAAGATTTCAAGTTCATTTCTCTCCTTCTTGTGACGGAGGTGCAGATTATCTCGTTCCTCTCCTTGATGTAAACCGGGGATTGTTACGGCTTCTTCAGTTCAAGGAAGGTGAAGGATGTCGAGCATATATGGATGGCCGCTTCTATACAGGTTATGTTAGTTGCGTTGCAAGAGGGCCTCCTAGTCTTCTTGAAGCATTACGAAGTGATCGTATGGAGAAGAGCTCTTCTTCTATGTCTTCTTCAAGTTCGGCAGTGTCTTGTTCTTCCTCGTCATCGTCGTCGACAGCTGCTGCTTCTCTGCGGGGACTTTCTTCGACTGCACATCCATCCATGCTAGCGGGCGCCGCGGCTCTATCTCGAGCCGAGGCGATGAAGAAACAACAACGGCAAGACACGGACCGTACGGTAAAGTCAGAAGAAGGAGAAAAAGAACGAAACACTGCTAATAGCACACAGAGAGGAGACGGAAATGCACGCGAAGTAAGCCGTCCTCTTGCTCGTGAAGAAGTACACAGGCACTCTGCAGTAGACACCTTAAGGATGCTTCCAAAGCGCGTAGACGCTGGATCTGAAGAGGGGAAAAGAGCTGAGACAAGTGCTACGGCCTCGTCCTCTTGCTCGTCTTCTCACGGATTTCCATCTCATCTCGAAGAGACTCATCTGCCGCCGTTGCATGCAAGCGATGAGGCGGTGAATACACATACTGGTAATGTCTCTCTCAGTTCTGCCTTGGAGAGAGAAACCGGCGCATACGAACAACAGGAGGGAAGAGTACCAGCTATCGACAAGGATGATAACAATAGGAGGGTGGCGTTGTGTGACTCAGAGAGAGAGGAGGAAAGAGAGAAGTTCGCTCTCAATGCTGCTATTGCTTTAGGGAAGTGGCCATCTTTCTCGACCCCTGGCGTAGTGAATTGCGGGAAGCTGCTTGCAAAGATTCGAAGAGAGTTGAATACAAAGACGTCATTGAAGAGCATGAATGAGAAGGAGAAGAAGAACAAAGACCAGAGATCTCCGGGTGACTCCTCTGACCCTGAAAGGAGTGCGAGTTGTTCATCTATAAGAAAAACACACCGAGAAGGTATGAGCAGGAGTCTTTTCGACGATGATCATGAAGAAAAAGAGACACAGAAGGAGGAAACACCTCTTGACGGAAGGAAGTGTATGTTGAATCAGTGGGAGAGGCGAGAAGAAGAGATTTTAGCGTGGCTAGCACGTGCATCATTGGGGCTTGAAGCCATACAAGTCCGTTATTGTAGTGAGGACGAAGATGAAGAAGAGGAAGA
>NW_027153027.1:5863-65385 GCF_002600585.1 Cystoisospora suis
AGGGGGGGGGGGGTCGAGGACGAGGACGGCATGGAAATAGTCGTGGTCGTTCTTCATCCTCCTCTCATCAACAAGGGCAAGGATCAGGCCAACACAAGCCTCAGCCGCCGTCATCGTCATCAGGTTCTTCGGGAGAAGTAGAAGTGCCAGGGGGGGGAGGTGAAGAAGATCCTCGACATGAGGAGCAGTGGCTAAATGCTTGGGAGGTCGATTTTCGTAAAGGAGAGAGAGAGCGACAGCATTCGAGATTACAAAGATGGCTTCAAGAAATTGAGTTTCCCCGCTCTCGTCAACTTGAACTCTTTGCCGCCCTTGACAAGGTCATGACTCTCACGGAAGTTTTGCCTTCACATGCAGAAGAGGAAGAAGAAGACACAGCGACAACTATTACTACTACCTTAGGGGGGGGAATCTCAGACGACCATCAGCACACCAAAGCGTTGAGAAGAAGCTCACGGAGACGAGCGACGCCTTCTCTGGGCTTCGGTCCTAGCAATGATGATAGAGAACAAGGACATTTAGTGAAGGGAGAGAAAGAAGGTGGGGACAGACGAACAAGGAGGCAACAAAAGATGACGATGCTCAAGGGAGAACAACAAGACGAAGAAAGTATCGTCAGAAGAAGGACAGGAGGTGATACAAGGAGAGGGGGAGGAGGAGAAGAAGGAGATAGCACGATGTCTGTGAGGGTGCAGCCGGCAGCGTCTTGTACTCCTTCGTCTTCCGAGACTATCTCAACACCCCCCTTGTTTGAGGCGTTCATCGATCCAGTTCCTTTGATAGGAAATTCCCGTTCAGCAAGAAGAAGTGCGCCCCTGTGGCTACAAGAATACTGGAAAGAGATTGCTTTGCCGATCAGCTTAAGCTTGATTCGTGAGAGATTGTGGTATGGGTATTATCGGCGTGAAGCAGCATTGCATGCAGACTTCCGTCTTTTACTTGCCGACTGTCGTCAGTTCAATCCTCCTGGGGATTTCCTTCATACTTTATCGTATCAGCTCGAACAAGAGCTTCTCCGGAGAGGCCTTTTCCTTAAAAAGGACTCCAAAGAGGAAGAATCTCTCCTATGTGTACATGCAGAAACACAACTTGCTCTGGCCGAAGTGTTGGAAGATATGATGTCTCAACAGGCAGTTATGTGGGCCTGTGGAAGAGCAAGAAAGAACAAGAAACCAGTAGAGGAAGAAGGAGAAGGAGAAAAAGGAGAGCAAGTTGCTACCCATCATAAACAGACGCTTCCGGGTGAAGAAGAACGGCAAGCGTTGATGAGAAGCTCGATCTCTGGAGACACAATGAAGGAAAAAGACAAGGGAAAGGAAAGTGTTAAACCAACAGAGGAAAAAAAGCTGCCACTTGCGACAGAGCCCCAGATGAACTACAAGGGAGATGAAGACAGAAGATATTGTGAAGCGACGCAAGTAGAAGGTCTCTCAGAAACTTCTTCGAATCTTCCTGCCTCGTCATCTGTTAATGCAACTAAGGGAGCATCGAGCTCACCCTCGTATCAATTCAAAGAGGAAAGGACGGGGCGGGCAGATGATACTCTTGAGAAAATGTTGTTCGAGGCAACAGAAGATATGAATGCTATAGTTCCTTCATTGTCTTCAATGGAGAACAGCAGACCGTCACCGGGGAAGGGTGTTTCACCTACCACTACAGCCCCTGAAGTTACTATACCGGGAACATCATCTCGCCTGTCTTCTTCACAGGGGGGAAGTCTTAAGGAAGAAGAGGCATATTCTGCCTCACATCTCTGTCCTCTTTCTTTATCTTCGTCTTCGTTTATGCCCTCCTTTTCTCAAACAACAGCGGCAGCGGAAAGCATCGACAAAGCTGGTTTGCCTGTTCGAGAAGAAGTTTCTCAAGGCGTTTCCCTTTTTGAAGCTGTCAGCTCAACTTCTCCTCAGAAGAGACCTATGCCAACGGGAGGAGAAGATGCTGATGATGATCATGATCATCTATTCGTCTCTCCATCATGTACGAGTCTTGAAGTGTCAGTGAGGAAAACAAAGAGGAGACGCTTGAGAGTGATAGCTGAAAACGAAGATGATGCTACCGCTATGACGCAGCATGGCACTACAGAGGTAGGAGCACGTGCGCCGGTTGGAAGAAGAACAAGGAGAGGTGTTAGGGGATCAGAACAAGAAGATCAAAGACAAGAAGGAAGTGGAGAGGGCGGGGACGAACTGGAGAAAAGACCAGGCGTCTCTGGGTCGCCTCAACATGTGAACCAGGGAGGAACAGGAGGAGACGAGGCTCTGAGTATGAGCCGTCGTGGGAGGATCATCAAGAAACCGAGTGTATCATATCCGCATTCCGGGGAGTCCGGTTTGAGAAAGGGAGAGCAAGAAGTAGAAGGGAGAAGAAGCAACCAAACTGCGATAATGGGAGTAGGGAGAAGAAGAAGAAGACTGAGATCATCTGGTGTTCTTCAAGGAAACTCCCCCGATACAGGGAGACGTGGAAGCGTCTTCGGGGAAGGGTCTTCCTGGGGTGATGGCATGAGTGCGACCGGAGGGGAAGGCGAAGTGAATGAAGATTTGGACGAAGATATGGTGCTGAAACAGGTGTTGGCACTAAGTGTTAAGACCTATGAAGAAGAACGGGCTAGAAACATGGGAAGACAGGACGGGGAAGCAACAGAGCCTGTAAGTGAAAAAGGAAAGTGTAGTACGTCATCAGGAAAGGGGAGAAAAGGAGACGCACAGGAAGGAATGGATGAGAATGTCCCAGAAAGAGACCTGATGGAGGCAGAACGTGAAAAATCGACCTCGGGGCCGATACATCACAGAGGGTCAGAGGGCTCATCAGGGGGAGAGGTGGAAGCCAACGATGCTGTGAGCCGGATGCGAGGAGGTGCACGAAGGGACGGCTACACCCACGACGCGCTTGGGAAACCATTTAGACAACCCGGAGTAGAGAAGGAAGAAGAGAGAAGGGCAAACAATCATGAAGTAGCCGACGGTGCTTTGGAGGGTCACGCCGCTTTGGCCCCTCACATTCGAACACCTGAACAAGGTCCTCCACAGGGAGAAGAGAAATCAAGTGGCGTAGCACAAGAAGTAGATCAAGAAGAGAGCGTGGAAAGTGCAAGCGGAGAAGGAAAAGATAATGAAGCGTCGCAGCAGCAGCAGCAGGAACACGTGGGATCGCACGGCGTGCTGCCTCTAACAACTGAGAGACCGAGAAAGAGGGGGAGGCCAAAAGGCTCTGTTCGGCGGACTGTGATTCCTCAGATGGCAAAGGAAGAAGAGGAGCACCAAGATGAGGAAGAAGAAGACGTGAGCGATGCCGATGAAGACAGTGACGAGGACTATGAGGAGGAGGATGACACGGTCAAACGACGAACCACAAAACGCACAAGGGGAAGACGGGGTAGGGGGAGAAGGGGAAGGGCCGGTAGACCTCCTAAAGTTGCTGCAGACTTGTCGTCGTCATCAGGAGATGACACTCCACGTCGGTGCAGTGGTCGACTCTCAGCCCGACCGGGGCTGAGAGATCTGGGTCTGCGGCGGTCAGCGCGTCATCATCAAGGGGGAGGGGGAGGTGATACATGACTTTTTGCACAACCTTTTCAATAATGCTCAAATATGAGCCTTTCGTCTCAGAAGGGACACGGGCGTTTCTGAGGAAACCGAGTTAGTCCGATCTGGAACTTCTTCTTTTAGGGCGCTTGGTGCCGAGTTGCTTAACGCCTGTCCTAATGAGAAGTTACACACGTGGTGCCGCCGCGCCCGGCTCCGCTGATGGTGAGAGAGCTGGAGAGGGGCGCATGTATAGGAAAGGTCGTTGTTTCGTCCGTCTGGACGTGCCAAGCAGATCAATTTTCTCGTCCGTTGCAGCTGGGCAAGCTTTCGTGGCATGTCTTCCGCTGCCAGCGTGTCTTTCCGGCGGTGTCTCGTAGTCTACATTTCGTGAGTTGATGTGAAGGCCCGTTTACCGCGCTTCTAAAGAAGTGTTTTTATGCCAATCTTATCTGCATTTTCTACATGACAACTCACGGGTCACATGACGACGCCTGCGTCATGCGCCGAGGCGTTGTCATGTAACCAGCTACGTCTTGGGGAAGCTATGGACCCGAGACATGACACGCGCGCAAGCGAAGGAAGGAGGAGGTACGACAGGAAAAAGCAGTTTTTTCGAAGTAGGTGAATGGCTTTCTCCAGATTTCTCCAAGTGTGCTCCTCCAACTGTTTAGCAGACGGTGTTTGTTGGGGATACCATGGCAGTTTAGAGAGATCCAAAGCACGGGCATGTTTTAGGACAGGCTTCGTAGGTGACACTGTACTTCCGTACTTCTTACGCCCTTTCTTCGTCGTGAACGGGGCTCTCCGCCGGCTTGTACACATGTCCTTGGCACTTCGGAGTGACTTGTGAAGGTCAAGGGAAGTTGTGGCGTGACTCGTAGAGACCTTATTAGTCCAGTTGAAGTCTTTTCGCCACATAGCGACTGCTGTGCCCCCGTACCGGTCGCTTAAGAACCCAGTGCCCAAGGGAGCTCTCTCAAGCCGCTCAGCTTATTCATGGGCTGCGAAGGGTGTTGCTACGCCCTCCTTTCTGAGGCTCGGCGGTAGTTTGTCGAGACGGCAGTGTGTACTGCGTTGTTACCTCAGTGACACCACCGGTAGGTGGTCTTGAAAATAAGTGTCAATAGTTGATGGAGAGGACTACGGAACCGTTGTCCAGAGTCCCACCGCAGACTTTCGCCTCTCGGTATTGCTGGTAAGCGACCTATCTTTCGCACACGTAGCGATCAGCGCATTGATCAGATACGCTTGATGAAAACAGACACGTTCCTCTCCCTCCCCCCAGCGTTCGGCAACCGTCCACCTTTATTCAATTGCCTTCCACCGAGATCGCGGGCCCCGCTTTCACACGCAAATGTCAGATAAAAGGTGCGGGCCACACCTCCTGCGGAGTGCCGTGCCTGAATTTTGGAGCCAAGCTGGTCCGTCTCCGCGCGTCTAACGAGGACACGGTATCCCAAGGGCAGCCAAGGGCCAAAACCCTGTTGCCCTGAAAAGCAGCAGGCAGCGCCTCCTCGCGTAGCCAGTTCTGCCAGGAAAGGTGCTAGGCCGCGGATGCAGCTTCCCCCCGGTGAAAAGCCGGCGCACCTGCCCCTGCAGGGCTGCCGGTCCGGCCCTCCTCGAATTCTCCGATGCCGCAGTATACGAGCTCAACGCCCACTCAGTTTGGTCCAACCGGCTGCCCTGCGATCCGTGTGCGACGTTGCTGAAACCCCAATTGTGGGTGCCGCTCGACAGTCCGAGTAGCCCGTCACCATTCCAGTTCAATCCCAAAGAGGGCTTCAGCGAAGTTACAACCAGGGAAGAAAAAATCTGATCTTGTTGGTTTGCCAACTGCCTGGGCAGCAGGATGATGAAGTGCCGGGCGCACATTTGAGTAACACACAGGCGCGCACCAGAGGACGATCGAGGCCAGGAAAAGTGTAGTGCACTCACTCGGGACAGAATCCCGAAAGGCCCCGTTCTCACTACGAACCACGGAAAAAAGCTCTCACCGAAAGTATAGAGGAGACGTTACAACGCCGTAACTGCCAGTCCTCGATCAAGGACAAGCTAACTGGTCTACGCAGTATCCAGGCGGGCTGAAGCCCTGACGAGCCTAATCCCCACCGGCGAAGATTCACTCACAATCTCTCAGCTTGGATCGCCAATTTTTTGTGGGGTTGGAAGCGGCCGTAGCACCTTTTTTTTTCGTGTCTCCCCTTGAAGCGGGTGTTGCTCGAACCGAGCGTCAGTGAGTGAAGTCTGGCTAACTAGTAACGCCCAGCAAAATTTAAATAGGAGCATCTGTGCGAGGTTGTCCGAGCAACTGCGAGCACGCTAGATCTGCCATGGAAGGCAAGGGTAAGAGTGCAGGCACGACTGCGTGACTTTGGACGCTGTCATCCGAAGGCAGGGTCGCGTATCAAGAGGACACACATGCGTTTGTCTAAAGATACGGGGCTCAGACTACGTTCGTCGGGTCACTAGATGCCCCTAGTAAGGCCCGTGTGGTGACGGCACCTTTTACAGCGGTTCAACAGGTGTTACCTGCAGTGTCGCTCCTCACTTCCGACAGGCGTGTGACGCCGACCAGTTGTCTCCGGTGTGACGCGCGCAAGGCAATCGAAAGTACTCCAGTGGACCAAAAGCTACGGCTTCAAAGACATCTGCTGCCCACGCGTTGTCCGTCCCGTCAACCGTTGTAGACTCGAGACTGGCAGGAGGCGTATCTCTCGTCGCCTACCTCGGCGGAGAATCAAGAGCTCACGTACCGTGAACGAACCCGGGCACTGCGGAGCTGAACTCTAGAGGAGCAGGAAACCGCCCGTCTTCTCACGCTAAGGAAGCCGTCTCCGGACAGTCCCGACAGAACGAGTTAAAAGGACAGCGACGGCAGACGACGCAAATTTCCCGCTCAATTTCCATTGCCTTCAGTCAGCCGCGCAGGAAAAGCGGAAGTCAGCAGACCGGACATATGTCGTTCGTTTCGTTGTTTACATGAGTTAATGATCTGAGGTGCTTTTCTTCCAACTTGCAGGCTCGTGTACACGTGCCACTTACTATGAATACTACTAGCTTTCATGTCTGTACGTGGGCCTGTCTACGGCAGCGGCAGACCTCGTCCCTGTCCCAGACCACGTGGTCTCCAGCCAATTTGACAGTGCGAGTAGCAGGCCTCAGACAGTTCATCCGCTTGGCTACTTGTTGATTCGTCTCGCAATGGAAGTCGCGGCGGAAGCGGTCATGATGTCGGATGTCTCAATTTCTTGGAGAGGCTTCGGTGGCCCCACTGGTAGAGTTCCTTCGAGCGCGCGGCCCTGCTGGCCGAGCCCTTAGAGCCCGTCCCAGTCCCGGACGCATCATATCAATATTAAGAGCAATTAGAAGTTCTGAGCCTCCCGCTCCCAGCTTTTTTCCAGAAGGAGGGCCAGAAAAAATCGTTCATCGCAGGGAGCGACGCTGCAAACCGAGTGCGCGACCAGGTACAGCTGGTTCGACTGAGTGGGCAAGCGCGTGTCTCTGTGGTATGGTGATAGACATCACAACACCGCCAACGCCAGCGCCTCCAGTCTGGCTCCGGGGGCAATGCTCGTCGAAAGGGCTCTTGTCGGAGAAGCTGTACCTGACCCCGAGCACGTCTTTCTTTCGGTCCAGGGAAAGTGGGATTCGGAGCTGCTATTTCGGGTCGAGAGGCTTCTGCTTTCCCGGAACGCGCACGTGTCATGCTCACGAGGGGGTAAGAGGGGGAGGCGGACGGGCCTGATCTCGACTGGTCATCTTTCAGTGATTCCTGCTCCCGATGTCGATCCTTCGTACTTTTCTTTGTGCTTCTCTTCTTCCTCGTTCTTCTCGCGGCGGGGTGCCGGTTTTGGGAGGAAAGATGGCAGAAGCAACGTTGTCTTTAATTTCTCTTTGACAAGCATGCCCTAGTACGGCGGCTTGCGTCACTAGCGACAATGCAGCATCGGAAGCTACCGGAAGGTGCGAAGCAGGGGTCTGATTCAGAAGGATCACGCAGTCGGTGTACATATATGATATTTTCCAGTCGGCTTTCTTCCAGCTCTGTTCCTGTCGTGGCCCGGTTCCCGCGAGCGTCTTCTCCGCGGACCCTAAGGACGATTCGCCCGAGAAAGCTAACCAAAGATATGAAGACCGTCGCATGCCTCGTAACGTTGTTCCGTACATGGTATGTAGCATCATTTATCTTCATGATATCAAAAGCACCGCGCAGGATTTGCATCTCTTCCTGTGTTTACCTAGGAAACACTCTTATCCATGCATGGTTCTATTTGACCGGGTACGGTACCATCGTGGTACGACGTTGCTGGCATACATGCAGCTTGCAGAGTCCTCTGCGAGAACACGTGGTCGTATTGATTCTTGCCTTTTCATTAGAAAGCAAGACAACTACTGCTTGTTTTTCCACGCATGAGGCAGCGTACTGTCAGAGTTACTGGTGCTATTTCACCAGATATATGAACCTTCGTATGGGACTTCGCGGGGGTCGTGAGGTCTTTCGTCTGCTTCCTGTGTGCTTGTGGCTTTGCTGTTTTGCGCTGTCCCGCAGACATCCGTGGTCCAATTGTCTACGTTCAAGCTTGGTGTGTTCCACCATTCAAGGTGGTTCTCCAACGTCTCCGTGCCTGAAGTCTTAGAGGGGGAACCAAGAGAGTTTCTCTCGGTCGCTAGTATACCCATCAGCCTGGAGCCTTAAAGCCGTGGTGATGGAGGCGACCGGGCATCCGTTCAAAGGCTTCCGGGGAGGGCTTCACGGCCCTCCTAGGAGCCTACGCCGACATCCAGCGAAAGGATGTGGCTCGTCCCTTCTGGCGGAGTCGTCGTATCTGTGTTTTTTCCTTTTAGTATGCGTTGCCCTTGTTTTCCAACAAGGCATCACCTCAGTCACCGCTTGGTGGTCACTGGTACGTCTCCTCCTCTTCTTGTCTTTACATCGCTTCTTTCCTCTTTGGGTTTAGCTTTCCAAGCAGTTCTAGGCGGGGGACCTTGTGCTGTTAGCCTCATCGCATGTTCCCCTCTCTAAGACAGCAGGCATTATCGGCCACGCAGCCCGTTTTTATTTCCTCTCTGGTCGGATATCTCACAGACGTGAACGGGCGCGGAGTCATTTTACCGGAGGTTTCGCAAGATTGAAACATCCATACATGCAGGAATTTCGAAGGCAGGGAGGAAGCGTGTGTTTCACACGCTTCCTCCCTGCCTTCGAACGGCGACGCGCAATCCCTTCTGGCCGGGGGTGGGGGCATGCATTCCTGGCCTATGTCCAGTCTAAACCGCTTTGTGCTGTTGTTTCTTCTTCTCACCATACATGCTGGGGTGTGTATACGCGGTGTACTTCACCTCAACTCCCTACCAGACATACGTAGAGATCTGGATGTTTACGCGGCACGCACATGTATAACTACACCATTGAAAACCATCATTTCTTAGTAAGAGGATTCTCTCTCCGTGGTTTCAATTTGTCTCCACAAGTATAACTTGTTGCCGGTTCATTGCTGTCTCTTCTTGTAGCGCGTCTGTCTCCATTCGACAGTCTTCTTTTATCCTTCTATTCACTCTCAATGTGTATACATCCATTCTCTTTTTCCCGTGTTCTTCCTGACGTCCATGCTATTCCCTCTTTTCTTTCTCTTTGTCCGGACCTACCTGTTTTCCGCGACATCAGATGTTTTCTATCCTCTTTTCGGTTTCCTTTACTCCACCATACATTACAGCGGGTTTCCCTCGTTACTTTGATCTCCTTTGCCTATTTCATCTCTTGCTCAGCCGCACGTTCTGACAGGCGCTATTGCACGGTCTCAAATACCTCGCCATGTTGCGCAAAAGATCGACTATATTTTGAGTCTATGGCAAGGACAATATCCCTGTAGGTGCCTCAAGATCCGGCTTGTACTGGAAGCCTCAGATTTACCAAGTTCTTGATCTATTTGCCTTCTAGGATTGAGTAGCGCTAGCAGAGCGTTTATCGTGTATATGAAGCCACTGACTTTGTCTAAGAACGCAGAGCTCGGGGGTTCATGCCTGAACGAAGATAGCTTTGTAACAGACTTTCAGCTCCCCTCTCATCATACGTTTCTTTAGAACGGATAAGATTTGATTCAGAGAAGTTGGAGGAGAGAGGATAAGGGAAAGAAAGAGATGCTCTATAGTCATGGTAAAGATGACCTTAGATAATAATCCTGGTCTATTTTGTTGTCTGTACGTTCCTTCAGTGCAACACGGGAGAAATAGAAAAGGACAGAAGATTGCGAACTGAGACGAGACGATACACTATGCACTCTACTACAGACGCCTAGAGACGTAAACCAGACAGGGCTTCTTTTTCGCGAGGCTTCTCCTAGTTTTCGCAGGTCTTCTCCGTCCATTCTATCCCGTAGAGCATGGCGTGGAAGTCTCTACGGATGAAGCTCAGTAGGCACTCGCAGCAGATGTGTAGTCCCTTGGAGATATTGGTATACGCATTGATCCTTGACTTTTAACTTGTGTGGATACTATGCTGAAGGGGGTATCGGCGAGCTATTGTGACGAGGTGCTTCCCCAGGGAAAACAGTTTGTGTGTATCTATTCTTACACTCGTTGTAGACATCATGCCTTGTTTCTTTCAGCGATGTCAACGCTTGAGCGAGTTGGTCCATGGCTGGATAGCGTCGCGTGTTCGGAACCCTCGCCGCACTGTCAATTTAACCGTCAGGATGCGATGAGTGTGAGGATTATGATGATAGTGATGTTGCCCCAAGAGGTGTAGTCCTTCGGGCTTCGCCGTTGCTCAGTATTTTTTTCTTAAACCTCTTGCTGGTTCTCTTCTTGTCTCTTATCTTCTCATGTCGTCAGGATACTGTTGCTCCTACTAGATGTGAAGCGAATGCCTCAGCACAAGTCGGGTATCTTTGGAATACTAACCACGACTATAGTGTACTCGGGCAGACCCCAAGAAAGTCTCCATCAAAGAAGGATGTGGAACTAGTGAATTTGGTGTAGAGACATGCGGCCATAATACACACTCCTACTAAATGTACACAGGCACGCAGCGTCTGACTCTCGTGTAAGTGCGCGGACAGCGCTTTCTTCCTTAACGGTCGCACAGAGAGCCTGTACACGCATCAAGTTCTCGTGGTTCATGTGAAATGTGACGGAGGGTTTATCTGGCTTCTGGAGGTATGGAGCGAGTGAATGTTATGTGCGAACTGAAGGTCGGGATAGCTTGCGCCCGGTTCTTCCAGACATAAAAAACGACCCAGGCAGTTTTCTATAGCATTGACTTCAGCTCATTTGAACCGAGGAATATCCACCAGTCAATGCTGCTATCCAGCTGCTGCCTGGGTGGCCTAATTGGGTACAAAGTACTATGGCCGTGTTTGGAGAGCAAACGTCTCCGCCTGATCCGAGATGGAGTTGAGGTGCGATTCATGTCAAGACGGGTCGCTGGCGTGATTCCTCTCAAGCTAAAGGAAGTCTGTAGTTAGCGATCGACGTGAGGACTTATCTACAAATAGACTTACTCGTATCTGTCCATGTAGCTTCGTTGCTCCCGTGTTGCGTGAGGAAGGAAGGATCTAATGAATGTGCTTTCCGTGTGGCCTTCTGTGTTTGTGCTCTGTGGGTTCTATTCTGATAGCTCTTCCGCCACATGCACTACACCACGTTCCCGTATAACCCGCAGGGTATCGACCTTCATCCGCTGGATGCTTTAGAACCCATACCGCAACGAAGTAAGCCTTCATCAACGCTATGGCCGGGACAGTCGGCTGGGTGGTATCAGGCGAGAAGTAAAAGATCACTTTCATTATGTTTCGCCTAAACACATTTAGGAGGTAGCTGTTTCTACTTCAGCATGCGAACAGGTAAAGCACATGGAGCCTTGATGGCCTTTCACAGCAGGTAACCTCCAGGGAGACACGTGTGGAGGTCTACCGGAACCTGGGAAAGTAGAGAGTTGCTGGTTAAACAGGAAACTA
Organism: Cystoisospora suis; assembly: GCF_002600585.1. Taxonomy (NCBI): domain Eukaryota; phylum Apicomplexa; class Conoidasida; order Eucoccidiorida; family Sarcocystidae; genus Cystoisospora; species Cystoisospora suis. Next base: position 17,346 of record NW_027153027.1, read on the forward strand.
ATGGTTAGGCCACATCTTGAAGATGATCTCAAGAAACAAGAATCGGCGTGGTCGCACTTTATGCGGCAGTTTCTGTCATTCTGCACACCTTTCGGGTTGAGTTCTTTCACCTGGTCGCTCCGGTCGTCACCTTCGTCGCGACCTGTGCCAACGAGCTCCATGGAAGCCGTACGAATGAGTAGTACGTTGAACTCTCATTCGTTCATGTGAGTCAAGTATGTCTCCTTTTCTGAGTGCCATCCTTGTTTCAAGCCTACTGCTGGCACTCTCTGTATCACATATGTGATTGGAAGTGCGACTCAAGGGATCGTAGTCCGCACTACTAGAGCCTACGATCAACGGGTACGAGAGAGGCTCCCGGTTCAAGGACCAACTTCCTAATGAGCGTGTAACCCTGCTAACAGGGGTACGGAGAAGTGAGCCACCGGCATCCGATTGCATGTGTCCAGTTAATGAGCTAGTAGTGCGTAAACCAGCATGTCTTCTAAGCATGCCAAGTTCAATCCATACGAGGTACGGTCGTTGCAGGAGAGAAAGTCGTCTGCATACAAGGTAAACAAGGTGCTCCCTCTTTCTTTCTTCTAAACCGTGCTTGTGCAGATCTAACATGGTTACTGAAGGAAAGCTTCAAGGCCCTGAAGCTGACGACTCCAAACACAAAAATGCTGGAAGATCCACACTGCAAGTTCACGCCTCGGCCCAGCCTTCATGGATTATTTGCGTCTGTCAGCCCAGGGGTAGGGGTCAGCCGTGCAGTTACTGGACACCAGACTTCTTCTGGTGCTCGCGGTCATGCAGCCCGGGCCGGAGATGTACGGCTTTCGCAGGGAACTTCTGACCCTGAGGATGACGATGATGATGCATCAACTGTAGCGTCATCGTCATACGAGGGGGATGAGTCGTCAGGCGCTGATTCATCCGCGCCCGGAGACAGGCAGGGGTTCCAGAAATGGAGAGGCCGAAAGCGTAAAAGAAACAGAAGAGCAAGGCGAAAACAGAGAGGTTTGTCACGGGGACGTGATGCTTCTCAAGGAGGGACGGAAGTTGGCAGCACCTTGTCTTTAAATCTTCACATGCGTCTGCTGCTTCATCTTTACGGAGATCTGCATAATCCACTTCACAATATCACTGCCTTTACCGAGGCCTTTCCTCGTGGTGACAGAGGAGGAAACCTGGTAAGTCTACAGGTCAAGATTGTGTATATACATCCCCGCTGACCCTATCCCTGCTTACCCCCATGCTGTGTTTGCCATTCCCGTTGTGGTGCGGGTCGGTGTCTCTTGCCTCCTTCCTTTCCACAAGCGCTTTTTTTTGCAAAGTCCCATGTCTCCAGTGACCTGTTGCGTATACAATCTCAGCACATGGTCCGGTATCTGCATGTGTGAGACAACTATCTGCAGGAGGGACCGTTCCTCGCTGCAGGGAGGCTTCCGCTGCACGTGTCCCTGTGTTTGTGCCTTCGTAGATGTTATGACCATCTATACATGGCTTGCGTGGATACCTGGGGTACGCAGGTTTTATTCTCGGTGGCGCCCCTGTCTATCCATGACCTGCTCACGTGGCGAATACTGATGCGATTATCTGCTTCGCGGGCAAGTCACATGCAGGCGCAGACACACCCAGACTTCACTACGAGTCCCCTGAGGATGCCCGTACCGCCGTGATTCAGCGGCCCGTGGTTGTCGCTCGAGGACAGGCTGCTCTTTAAATGCTTGCTTGCTCGCTCCACTGCAGGTAACTGTCCGATTGCCTAATGGAAGACAGCTGTCTTTGCACGCGCTGTGGGACGGCTGCGCTGGGAGATTCGAAGCCCAGCCTGCTGCAATGACTGACACGGAAATCGCCCAGCTGGTAAGACTTGAGAAATACGCGTATCTCCCCGCAACGATATCAACTTGTTGTCCCTAGCTTACATTTGTGTCTGGCAATCAGATTTCTCCGTTGCCTGAACTACGGCCCGGAAACGCGAGCGCTGGTCGGATGCATGCTTACGGCGTTTCCCCGCCTAGGTGCTGTACGTGACGAACGTCTTTCGAGCGATTTCACTCGTGTCTTTTTTTAGCCTACGTGGGATTTCGCATGGAACTAGAAAGCACCCGAGTTAGCCTCTGCTGGTCCTCAACCGAAAAAGCAGTAGTAGTCGAAGACTGTGTAAGATAGACTCTCAGCTACTTTCTCTCTAGAAAGAAAGTGAAAGCGGGGATGTGATCACTCGTGCCACTGCGTGGACCAAGAAGCTTTTGTAGGAGACGGCGGTGTTGTTCGGTGTGTCACCTCCGAAAGCCGATGCGTCTTGGTAAGGGCATATGCCTCACTTCTGTTTTGAGATATTAGACTGTGGAGTTCACCAGTCATTATCTTCCACCCTCGGAGATTTTGACGGAAAAGTCTCACGGTGGTAGGTGGCAGCGGCAGTCGTATCAGCGGTACGATGTGTCTTCAGCCTGTAAAGCCAGGCCATGCAAGCCTGCGTGATGTGCGTATGCAGACGGCGAGTAGAATGCACGCAAGCAAGCAGACATCATCCAAAGTGTATAGAGCCGCGAGCGTCATGGCTACATATACATGAGACTCTTTCTTAAGCTGCTCTCCACAGGGAAGACCTCTTCTTTCAGGTCCGGGGAAGATGCTGATGTGCTTGATGTGTGTTTTTGTGGGTGCACGGAAGCTTTTGCTCTTAGCAGCCTGCTGTAATCCTTAGCAATATGGATTCAGTTTTTTGTGCAAGCTCATTGATTACTCCCAGGCCTCACAACTAATGCGGAAATATCCATTGGAGACCTTCAAATCTCGGATGACTGGGGAGCTGGAAGGGACCAATTTCTTTAATATCGCACTGGAGGGAAGCAGAATTGCAAGGCAGCTGGCGTATAGAGGTATGTCGTCGCCCTGACACAACGCTAAGAACAAGCGGAAGTCGACGGTCAGGTTTACGTATGGTGGCGGCCCCTCGGGGTGCCTCTTGCTGGTCATTCCCGAAGCTGCCGATTTGCATGCCGGCTTGTCTTTTCGGATGTCATTAGGTTTCAGCTCCGATTTGGGATCCTTGAGAAGGTTCTGCGGTACATTGGGTCACAACTTCGTCGCTGTTGTAGGTGTACGAGTGCGGTTGAGGTGTAGCTCCCTCAGTCGTTTTTTCTCTGTGGTTACTGGAGGGCTGTTCGGTGCATCGAGTGGCGAGATGAATTCTTGCAGAGCAGCTAAGTGAGGGGGGTGTGGCTGGTGTTATGTCCCTTCTTCCGACGACGGGTTGGTGTGGTCCGTGACCTGGCAAGTGCTTTGGGTGGAGACCTTCATTATTTTTCCATGCTTTTCTCTTTTGGCGCTGTCGCCCAGCAAGATGTCGTATTCCTGACATGCTCAGTTCAGACACGCTCCTCTTACTCTTCGCTACGCTACTCCTACGTAAAGAGAAGACTGTGCAACTCTCTCATGACCGAGAAAGCGCTTGTTTCCTGTCTTACTGGTGGAAGCCCTGTTATCCAGACAAGTCCAGCAGAATGATGATATTTGTACTCCGCTGTGAGGTGGCAGAATTGCGCCGTCCCCATTCTGGCCTGAGGTTTCCACTGAAGAGAATCAGGTTGTCATGGGTTTCGTTTGTTCTGCTCATCACAGCCTGTTGTGATCTGTCCACTCAGTGCAAGTGTTTCTTTTCTTGTTTTCCTTTCTCGTACTCTTTACAGAAATGGACTGGGGCCAGTTCACTCCAGACGACGTTGATGATTATCTCCCTTATGAACCGTCGGAGGCCTATCTGAAGGAAATGGTCCGGGTGTGCGAACAACAAGTCGTCCTAGGTGGGTATCGCCTAGCCCAAGTTCTCAATGAAATAGGACCTTCTCTTCCACCTGTACCCGAGGATCACTAGGTCGCGCGTCTCGTTCCAAGGGGTCCCCGGCATTTGAAATCAGAAAACAACAGAATGTTCCCTTGTTGTTCCCCTTCGGTCTCCTGAGTTGGGCGACATGAAAGATGAAGACGTGTTGCATAGAACCGGGGTGTCAACGACTTCTTTTTCTCGAGTTTTCTGTAAGGAGGTGTCGCATGTTTGCAGCCTTCCCTCTATACCGTTGTACCGTCTGCTCTTGCCGCGTGACGCTGTTCTTCTTGTCCTGGTTTGGAGGCCGCACAGCAGTACGCTTTCGCGCCCTTTCCCCGTCACCGGGTACCGGAAACTATATTTGTATGGAGCCTTCATTCAGCCGGCTTGCTGGCTCCAAACAGACGGGGGCATCTGGTCCTCAGTGGTGCCAGCCAGGGCGGGCGCCCTTCCTAGACATGATAGTCCGCTTTTACTGGTCTGCCGGAGACACTGCTTTTCCCGCAGAGCACTGAGGTGCGCATTCTAGGGCCCTTGGTCACTGCTCGCCACAGTCCAAGGTATCAAAAGCTGGACGAGTGAGGGTCTCACGCACGCAGGAGCAGGCACACGCTGCGTTTTCCACAGAAAAAGAAAATACTTAAAAGTGGTGAGACTAGCTGTGAAGTACTTACCGAACCGAACCTAGCTGGTTCTTCCTGGAATGTTGGCAACCGACCCCCCCTATACGGCAACTAACGATATCCGGGGCCTACGTAAGTCGCCTGTGTGGCTCGCTCTTCCGTGCTCGAGAACGTGTACCGTTGCCCATGGTCTGGGCTTTGCTGCTGTAAACAGAGCTCCACCTGATCTCACGTCGCTGTCGTATTTCGTGGCGACGCTCGACACACAACCCCGGTGCGAAACTGCCGGGGAACCCGGAGGCTGCTCACTGCACCTGCTTTTCCCGCCGCTGCCGCTTTGTCACTCGCTAGTCACCACACGTGCTACTCCAAGGCCTCAATCAAATGACTTTCAGGAGCTTCGCCCGGGTTGGCAGCCCTTCTCTTACCGCTACAGTGTGCGGGCAGCCCCAGCTATCGGACAGAGAAAGATCAGTCCGGATTGTGACAGATTGCCGACGCGACACTCGAGGACGACTTTCATTTGGACCACACACTTCGTACGGGTCGCCGGGCACGTCGTCTACGTTCGTCGAGGTTCCGTGATGTACCCTCCGCTCTTGTGGCGCACGCGATTCTGACCCGTGCTTTATCACTCGGACGACTGATTGGACTTTCTAAAGACTCTGAAAGGCCGACCGTGTATGCCGCGGCGTCAGCAAGAGTTCGCGTCGCGAGGCGAATTACATGAGTTGCTGTACTCAGTGGCCGTGAAGGGATCACAGGTCTAGTCCACCCGCACGCAGTTTAATGCATGTGTTGGGTTGTGTCTTTTTGTCGGGAGTGGCTGTAGCTCGGCTAACCTCGGTTTGCAGAAGACACGAGGCAGGAAAAGGAGAACGGGTGTCGTAAACAGACTGCTCCAGTGATGATGAAGAGGGGCGAAGAGAACTTGGCGTATACTCGTTACTGAAGTGGTTGTCTACCAACTGCACTTCTGTCCTTCTGGCCGACGCTGGGGGCCTGGGTGCACAGGCCGTGTCCAGCCCCTAGCGGCAGTGGGCACTGCGGCTGAACACACGCCGGCCGCACCCCCGCCGCACATTGCAGAGCGTATCAGGAGCGTCATGCCTGACTGTTGGGAAAGCAGCCCCTGAACCGGAGTAGTGTGACGCAGCCCCAGCTTCAGGTTGTAGGAACTCCGTCCAGACAGCAGGAATCTTGCAGTTCGTTTTTTCCTTTTTCGGTGGACCCCAGTAGACCTCATACCATGGGGGCACTCCTCCTGTCGACCGCCTCCGCGGACAGGGCAGCAGCAGCATTCGCGTGCGTTGCTTAGAAGAACCAACATCTGGAATGCGAGAGAATGCCAGAGTAACGCAGTGACTGAACGTTCGGCGAAAACGTGTACACATTCTTACTGCAGAGTAGAAGGCCTGGCTCGAAGACATAATCTTCCCGCCCTTAACCCTTTTTCAGTGTTCACCCTCCTTTGCCGTTCTTCGAATGAAACAACACTGCGACCCCCTGTTCGTTTTCCTTTGTACGCAGCGGTGCCGCTGTTGGCCCTCCTCCGGCTCCACCCGTCATACCTGAACAATTTAGTTTCTTCTGCGCGGAGACTGCCCCTGCTGTAGCAGTGCCGTAGCGGTATGCCTCCAAGAAGGAGATTTATCCCTCCACATTTACCGTGCGACCATCATCTGACAACAAAGGGGCTTCCGCACCTGCCCGGAGTGCTGGAGACGCGCAGGGGCGAGGCGAGCACAGAGCACCGGCATTGCTCGAGATAGTTTCTGCGGGAGATTCTTTTTTTCGCTGCAACGTCTACCCTCTTTTCCTGTAGCCTCTCAAGAAGCGGGGTCTCTTCTCCTGCGTAGCTTGCTTGGAGCCGTTGCCTTTTTTGACGGCATCTATCGAAATAACCGCCCCTTGCGGCTATGCGGATCTGTTGAAGTTGCTGCTTTTGGGCTAACGCCTTCCCCTCTTGAGCTGAAAGAGTCGCCTTCTGTGATTTTCTGTTATCTGAATCCACGACGGTTTTTTAGTTTTGCAGGCACGCTGGCTCGTCCGAGACGTCGATTGTCCTACCGTTATGTCGTGACGTCGCACACAGCAGGTTTTGAACGCTCCTCCGCAGGTAAGTTACTCGGTCTTCAGTAGCTCGTCGTCCTATGTGCATCGGCTGGTTGCCTCTCCAAGATTTTCCTCGTATTCACCTGCATTTGACTTGAGAACGAGTACCTGTGAAGTTAGTGATCAGGAAAAGAGCTCTGTGTCTCTGTTGCATGCCGGGCTGCCCAGTGGTGTGTGTGTGTATCGAAGTTGTCCTCATGGGTAGATAGATTGCCGTTCGGTAGTCTGTTTCATCGCCCGCGTGTCCGCCGAATGATTGACTAGGTAGCTAGTTCATCGACGATACGTGACAGACACCGAGCTGTTCGTATGTGTTCAGAGATCATTGCCTACGGCGGCGAAGCATATGTCGGCTCGTCCGGTCTTTTCATCAACAGGAGGGGAGGGGATAACTTTTTTGTTCTTGGCCGCCATAGCAGTCACCTCATGAACAGCTTGGGAGCGGGGGAGCCAGTCTTCTTGGTAGTGGTTGGAAGCTGTACCATCCGGAGCCGTCACCTGTATTCTAGTCTTTGCGCGGTCTGAGTCTTTTGCAGAACTTCTTGTTTCTCTTCATGAGAGGTATTGTCTTATATGTATAGATGCTGAGTGTAGAGAAGCCTTTAGCCTCTCTTTCATTCTTTCGTCCCTCGCATCAACTCTTTTTTCTTAGTGGCTCGTTCTTAACTTCATACGACGTCCTTTCTTCAACTCCGTCCTGAAAAACAGTATACGGTATGACGTCCCTATATGCATGTGTTCCTGTGTCTGTACAGCTTAACGAACTACAGCTTTTGCTCGGTAGAGAAAAGAAGAGGAGGAAATTTGGCGTCGTTGTGCCTTCCCCTCCCCCGCTGTCTGATCAGCTCTTCAGTTGGGAAACAGAGGACTTTTTGTCAAAGGGTGGATAGATCCTTTCTGCTGGGGTACAAAAGGATAGGGGAGATTTGGCTATCTCTCTCGTTTCCGTCTGTGGCAGATACGAAGACAACAGGACAGTCAAGGAATGACTAGGCAGAGGAGATAGAGAGAAAGCGGTATCAATGGGTGCGTGCGTTTCACAAGAGGTTAGCGCCCTCGGTGTTGATCTGCTACTACTTTTTTCTTATCCCTCCCCCTCCTTTTTTCCATCTGGGAACTGACGGAGAAGGGGTAGTTCTCCTAATCGCCTGCGTGCGCGGACTAACCTGAACTACGTTTCTTGGGGGAACGGGAGAAGGAGCGATCTTCGATCTTCATTGTCCTTTGAGGGGCCATAGCAACGCACTTTACACCCACTTTGAAGATATCCACGTCTTTTTTTTCTCTCTTTTCCATACTCTCGACAGTACGTTGTTGTCGCTTGACCTTTTTTCTCCAAGACTTGCGGTGTATGTTGTACAGACAAATCTGTGGATGTGTCAGTTCAGTAGTTGTATTACGATGACTAGGGTGTAGGGACAGTAACGGGGGGTGGCCACACTGGCGGTCGATGTCGTACGCTCGATGATAGGCTAGACCTGCGTCGATTGAGTAAGTCTCCCCGGGAAAGACTACTGAATACGATCATTGCTTATGTTGACCGACTAACGATTATTCTTGTTGGAGGAGACTTCTGTTCTTTTTCAACAGAAGAGGAAAGGACATTTTTCTTTTTTCGTTGCCGTTAGAAAGAAGAATGCGTAACTCCCACCGCGTGACGTGTTTTATTGTCGTCGCGCCATCTCCTTGAGAGATTTACGTACACATTCATTCATGTGACTCCTATGTATTCATCTGTATATCCGAATGTGTATCGCACTGATATCAAAGGAAGTCTCCCTGTACACAACCGTACCGCGCTACCCTCCTCGGAGTAGTAGTGGTAGGTCAGGTCAGGGCGTGTAAGAAGATCGAGCGGGTCGTCGTTACCGCTCGTGGTTCTGCCCCGTTTATCGAAGCGAGTGCGAGAAAACAGAGAAGAAAACAAGGAGGTGGTATCCTGGGGACGGCATTCATTTGATTAAGCTTTTTGTCTCTTCTTGTCCGGGGGGTCCCTCATCCAGAGAAAAACAGCACCATGCTACTGCCATAGCAGTAGGGGTAGTAGTAGTAGGTACCTACTCACCAACTACTACTTCCCTCTCCCCCTTATCTGTTTTCTACGAAATTCCTCTTTGCTGGGACCGCACGAGTGTCGCTTCGTTTTTTTGTTACCCGCGTGCATGCGCATCGACGTACCAGTCACCGTACCACCGTTCTTGTCCTGACCACATCTCCACACTCCAGGGTCAAGTGCTACTACACCCTACACATACATACACATATCTCTGCGGGGGTCTTCCTCGTTCATGCCATCGGAGGTCCGCTTTTCAGAAGAACATCGGAGGAAAAGACAGACATAAAGTGGCTCGACTTCGTAGCCAGACAACGACCAGAAAAGAGCCAAAACTCCAGAGGTGGACTCGCTGTTTTACCATATGATAGTTGAAGGTCATTGATGCCGAGATCGTTTGGTTGTGTGTATGTACATCTCGAGTTGCATGGAAGAGACCGGAAAGTCTGGAGAAAGAGAACAAGAAAAGCTGATCTACATCACACAGTGTCACACTCGTATACCACCCTCTGTCCTCGTTTGCGTGGATGGTTTTTCTGTGTCACAGTAATCTCACTGTCTCCTGTATGGTCTGGTCTCTCGCCGTTCATCATTAGAAGGCAACGTCGTTAGAGAGAGATAAGGAACGAGAACTGAGAAACGCATTCCTCTAACTGTAGGAGTCTATTATGAAAAAGGGTTTAAGTAAACGGAGTATACTCGTGTAGACTATCTTCGGGAGGGCCGAGTGTAGGTACAAGTTTTCTTCTTTGAGAGGGGGAGAGAAAAAGAGAACCAGTGTTTTTGTATATATGTGTACATACTTTGCAGGTTATTCCTCCTGTCTCTCTTTGCTCTTCCGTGTTTAGTATTTCCGATATTACGCGTGCGTGTCATACCCGCCATTTTGCCGTATTGTCCTGCCTGCAAAGAGCAGTTTTATTAGACCAAAAAAGAGGATTATCTTGTCGAGAGAGAAAGAAGTAGCATTCTGGTGTGTATATGGGAGGACGGTATATTGATTGGAGCAAAGCATCTCTCGATACGTCCATGGTGTATACACATGGCATGATGTACAAGTACGTCCGAGAAGGATAAGAAGGGGGAGTTGTGCGTGTGTGTGGGGCAAGACAGGCGCCAAGGCGAATCCCCCGTCTTTTCCTATGACCTGAGTCTGTGTGCCGTGACCAGACAAAGGGGATCTGGGTACACCTCCTACCTGTCTACATGTCAAGGCGTTTATTTCCAGGTATATTCGTTCTGTCCATATGGTGCATGAAACGTTTTGATGTAACCGAGAGAGCATATGGAGTAGCAGACCTGCGTACATCATGCACGTCGTTTGAGAATGTGAACAATCGGTCACACCTGTATGTATATATGCCTTTGCATACGTACATGCGCAGATATCTGTATACCCATTGATAAGTCTGACACGACATTGCGAAGTCGCGTTTGCCTGTTACGCGACTCATCTTCAGCCAATTAACTCCCCCGATCCACGTACCAGTCTGTCTGCCTGCCTGTCACGGTTTTGCCTTTCGTTCTTCGGCCCTGTCCGTGTCCTTCCTCTTCTTCCTGTTCTTGTTGGGACGCCGGGTTTCAAAGGTGTTGAAGCGACGTCTTCGCTGTCGATCGTCTGTAGTCATTTTTCTTGCTGACGTGTTAGGATAAGGCTGGTGTAGCCATCGCTTCTTCATTCTTTGTGCCTGTAGGACAGGAATCTTTCTCGGCGAATTAGGGCGCCGAGGGCGGGCTGGATGCTCAGTTGTCTTGACGTGATGATAGACGCTGGAGCGAGGGAGACGTGTTAGTTTACACCCGCATGAGGTGTTGAGAGAGTTTCTGGGTATCCTCGTATATACCATCGGCGTTCGTTATCTCTTTTGTGGTGTCTTCGTAAGAGTTCCAGCGTGTGAAGAGGGAGCATAAAAGTAAAAAATTTGCATAAGCCACGAAAATCCAGCACCAGCCCCACTAGTACTTGTACTAACAGTGGCTGGGGGGCCGGAGTGTAGTTAGTGAGCTGGATATGCGTACTCTGATGATGTCCCTTTGTCTTGGTCTGTTGTTCCACTCCTCTGGTTCCTCCTTGCAGTCGTTTTGCTTGTTTTCATTCGCTGTTGTGGGTTTGCGGGCGGTGGTGACGATTACCAAGGAGGCATGAAAACACTGTCCCCTCTCTTCCTCTCTTCCAGAGGCACCTCAAATGAAAAATGCAGATATATGTCTACTAATGATGTGCATTTGAGACGGGTATATGTACATATGTATACATGGAAACAAAGTCAATCGTATTGTTGTATTTCTTGGCGAGCGTTCTTAGGGAGAAGGTGTTCTTTGACTTCCTTCCATCCCCTTGGCCTTTCTCTTTCTTCCACCTGGTTAGTCCTACCACTACTGGCGGTATGTTCGACGACGAAACGAGTCCTCCTACTGCTACCTCTACTGCTGCAGTCAATCGAAGGGGCGGGCGTGCAGGCATTAAGATGATGAGCATGCGTAAGAATCGACTGCTCTGGTGTTTTTTCTCTTTTTTTTGACGACGTGGCTCCCCACACTGTTTTCTTTTCACTGTTTCAAGGGTGAATGTCTGTGGAACCGAGCGAGGTTTCAAATGAATGCAGTGAATTAAGCCAAGGTTCTTTCCACTGTGGTGTTCCTATCTTCTTCTCACACTAGGAAAGGATACTTGGTGTGTTGTGATCAAAGGGGGAGAGGCAGCTGAAGCTGTCCGATCGATTCGGGGCCTCTTTATTTACGTATCTATCTATGAAGCCGTCGAGGGAGGGGGGGCTGCTTGGTGTCTTCACAGGTCTGAACTTGCCAGCTACTTTCTGCAAATCCTGCCGCCTTTCACCTTAGGTCTATCGACGTCAGGCACGCGGTGTCTCCGGACTATTTCTCGATTTGGGGCGGCCGCTCTCGGCCTTGGTATGGGCGATGCGTGGAGTTCCAGCGATTGTCTTCCTTGACGGGCGTAGATGTGTGATATATGGATGCATGCGTTCATGTAGACATCCATGATTACTCAGTAGGAAGCGGAGAGATATTATTATTAGCCTTCAACCAGGTCTATGTATGGTGGCAGGAATGATAAAATGAAGTGCTACCTGTCTTTAGGGACTTGACAAAAGAGGGGCAACATTGTCTGTATTTCTGCTGTTTGTCTCGCGATGATCCCGGGGAAGAGATAGGTAGGTAGTTTCCGTGTATTTGATAAAGGGCGAGGTGTGGTGCTGATTCAAGAAGACAGACGAGACAGAGGTGTTGTTGCGGGATGAGCGTCGGAGGAAAAGAAAGACGTACGAAGAGTAGTCGGGGTGAAAGCCTTCTTCTCGCAAGAGGAGGAGTGTCGAGGATCCTGGTGGAATGAATACTGGGCGTGGCTGTGTTGGCAGGACCTTCTTTACATCCAGTTGGTGCGTGCACCGCCAAGCCACCTCTCCCTTCTCGTTTCGTAGTGGAGCGGAGCTTACTACAAAGTTCTCCCATCTAGCACTTACGACTACAAGAAAACAGGCTGGTGTGTCTGTCCATGTGTCTTTCTCCCTCCCTTGCCCTTTTCCATTGTTTTGCTCTCTCGCTTTCTCTCTCCTCTGTTAGCCGTTCCGTTTTGGAAGCAAGAGAAGCTCCCGCGACGTTCTCAGGCAGCTCGAGGACAAGCACTCCCGGTGTTTGTAGACGTCCTTTTGCTTCCTCTTGAATATGCCGCATGCGTGGCGGAAGCGGACGACACGTGACGTATGCGGAAGACGGGGAGAATTTTTCTGGTGACTCTCCTGTTTTGCCGTTGTCTCCTGTCTACCGGAGTTTCTCAACGTACTGCGAGACGTTTGTTGGGATCAAATGAGAGGAAGGAGAGCGCCATTGGCGACTCACCACCACTCAACACGTGCATTCCCCTGCATGCATGTCTCTTTTTGAGTGCTTGTCACGAGGCAAGGGGAAGGTGAAAGACGCACTACAGTGAAAAACAGTCGAAGAGAATACAGGGAGATTCCCATTTGAAGAGAGAGAGCTGATGTAGATCGTTTCGGCCGCCATACGTCTCTGCTGGCAACGGAAGTGCATGAAGTGCTCAATGTTCTGCTGATGAGGCGGCAAACTCTGTGCACGACGGCGGCAGCAAATTCTGCTGTATGGGCGTTGTTCTTGTCTGACAGAAGATTGCCGACGAGGCTCTCTTTTACGTCATTGGTGAAGTTCTTTTTGGATGGGAAAACTGATCTTTGACCGATCTGTGCATGTACTTGTGTGTGTCGTCATTCTTCTTTGCATAGCTGACAGTCTGGAGAGATTCGGGTGGACTAGGGGTGTTTGATTTCTATTCCCGGACTCTCTGACGTTCATTGGGGATTGTAAGAAGGGGACCACCGAGTAGACAGAAGCTTGAGGTGGCAATCAGTATATGCTATCGCTGCCTGGGCTGCTGTGCCGTGTGTGGAGAGTTGCTGATGAATGCAGATAGAAGCGGGAGAGGACACCAGTCTTTGACCGAAGGTGGTGCAGGCTATCGGAGGTTAACAGGACGTGACAAGAGATTATCGGTCTCCAAGCTCCTGTTTCGCGTGGCAGAATCGATGGACCTGGCAAAATGAGGAGACGTTTCATGGTCAGACGCCTTCCTAGTTTCCGGGTGTCTGGCAGGGCGGGTGATTGTCTTCTTCTGAGGGACAGGAAAAGTGGCTCGTGACAGGGAGGGCCAAGAAGTGCACGCGATTGCATGACTTGATCGAGTGTTTGTTTCTATGCATCGACTCCCAAGCTGGTTCAGTTGCCAAGTTGGTGACTAGTGTAGATTCACCAATCTGTTTAGCCAACAGAGCCTGCAGGGAAGCACTGCATGTTGTGTGGTGAGAAGAAGAGAGAGCAAGAAGGAAGAGGAGGGTCCGCGCATACCTCCTGGATGGGCTTCGCGGCCGCCACACCCGGTCTGAAGTGGGACGTGAGACGCCTAATAGTCTTATCTAGTGTAAGTGTTACTGCGCCGCGTCTCCATGGCTGTGCCTTTGAGGACAGGCAGTTTGGGGTACCACTGTGGTCCACCCGTGCCCCTATCTTGTCGTTGACTGTGTGAATGGGGCAAGGCGGACGACACCAGTTTTTCCTTTGAACTGGAAAAGAGAGGTGGTGTGCCTGCGGAACGCGTCAGGCGAGGAGGCGGTGCGCCGTTGTTTTTTCAGCGCTGCTCGCCCCTCCCTGTTCTGCCTGCAATTTCGAGTGTATGGCCGCTCTCTATGTTTCCTTCGTGTGAATCTTTTCTTTCTTGTCCCGACGTTGCTTCGTTTTGGACAGAAACACCTGCTAGTTACTGGTGGGGTTGTGTTGCAACCTTCGCAGGTGTTCTTTTCCCGCAAGGCTTTCTATCTTGGGCTCGCTTGTCTTGGCGAGTGCGTTTTTGGTGGCACCTGCTGCAGTCTGCGGGGTAGTGGAAGACCAGGGAGGACACAGGGGTACGGTCTTATGTGCCATTCTATCGTAAGTCCGTCGAAAGAGAAGAAAGTGAGGGGCGAGTGGAGAATAGTGGCGTGGTTGTCCGTTTGTTGGTCAGGGTTCACCAGTCAGTCAGCCAGTACATCACGGTGCATGGATGTGCGCCAAGTTATGCCATTCTAGTGAAGGCTTTTCTTTCCGGGTGGTGGAAGGATTGGTGTGGAGGTGACAGCGTCATGCTGACTGGCAATGAATAGTCGTGTGATCAGGACTCGTCCGATTTCTCCGTGATCCCCTGCGTAGTATGCGTGTGCTTGTAATAGCCCACTGCGTGGATTCGTTCGTTTTCAGGGCAGAGCAGGAAAGACAAGTGCATGGGGGCAGGTCTCTTTACATTGCCTATCCTCCTTCGCACGTGTTGAGGTGGCGAAGAAGTCCGTGCAGTTGTCTCGTTCTCTGTCCCCGCCTACTGGTTTTTAGTGGTCTGTTCCAAAAGGCCACTGTGTTCTCAGAAGGCCTCCACGAGTCAGGCGTTTCCTACTGACTGAGCATGCCTGTCTGCGTACTGCCGACTCGAGTGTTACGTCCCGCTGTTGTATTGCAAGCTACGTGGTACTATTCCCTTTCTTACAGGGGATTCAGTCGGGGCTACTATTTTTCATAGTGGTGAAGAACCAGAAGTGATCGTGAATGACGTTGGAGAGCAGGACGGATTCACCCTCTCGCCTGAAGTCGAAGGTGGGGAGGCATTACGTGTTCTTCAGTCCACACTCGTAGGGGGTATCCGCGATGATGCGATCCGGGGGCCGCAACGCGGGTGGCATAGTCACACCTTTCAGCCGCTCACCATTCCTCAGATCCGCAGACCCTGATGTACAGAGTGTTCATGGAAGTAGCAGACCAGAATCGATGCCATCGGCGAGATGTGCAGGAGAGAGTGGTAACCAAGCGTCTCCTTCCGGTAACGAGGCGTACCTTTCCTCTTCAACACGTTTGTCGTCCTGCCAGCAAGCTCAAGAAAGGGTTTCTTCGTTCTCCAGGTGCGTTCCTTTTCCTTCTCTGTACCCATGTAGAGTAGAAGAGAATTCAACGGAAAGTGGCACCTGCCGGTGTCACGTCTTTTCCCAAGATACGACAAGTGATACTAAGGTTAATGTCGACCATGACGAACCGTGTGGAACTCGCGCGACGCCGTTACGTGGTTCTCGGTCGGACCAAACAGAAAGCTTGCAATCTACCTGTCAGCAATTATTTCGGCGGCCTGCCTTGCAGCTCTCGACTTGCCCAAGCGACGAAGATTCTGATTCCTGTTCCGCCGTTGTGCTGGGTTCGGTTGCCACGGCGCCAGCAACCCCCGCAGCCCAAAGGGCCGTCAAAGGAGGGACCGGCTGCGTTGTACGGGGCAGTTCATTGACACAGGCCGGTGGGAGAGAATGTAGGGCGGAACGCGATGAGGGCAGAGGGAAGGGAACTTCCGGAGAAGGAGGAAAGAAAAAGAAGAAGAAAAGAGTGGAAGAAGAGAGTACAGGGGGAGTGGGGATGGCCGAGGACGGAGGGCTGAACGGGATCACAGTGTCGTCTCGAAGGCTCTGCCGGGACTTCAGAGATATCGTGGTCGCAGGGGCAGGAGGATGTGGTCGAGTTTTGAAGGCTCGGCATGTCCTTGATGGCCAAATGTACGCGATCAAGGAGATAAAAGTAAGTTAGTTGTCGTCGCTTGGTGATTTCTACCAATGCCGGACCGTCAAGCCGATCTCTCAGAATGGAGATGTATGCAGCGGTACTGCGTTTACCTTCGGTACAACACGGCTATCGAGGGGATTACACAGCGGCTCACGAGCGTTTGTTCGCAAAGACTCGCGATTACCAGGGTCTGTGCACAGTAGTAGGGGGCACCTCTGTGATGATGACGTAATGCGGTCTGGCAGCGGCACGGGATACTACAGCGGCTGTCCATACAGAGCCCGGGAGAACGCGAGTGCGCTGAGTGCCTAATTCTGGGACTTACGCGAGAAACAGGACCGGTACGTTTGAAGAACGTAGACGCTTCTAGCTGAGAGCAGGACCGCTGAGCTGTGGGGAAAGCGGATGCGGTTGTTAAAGAGCGGGAAGACAGGGACATCTCACAAAATCTTCTCCTCTGTTCTTGTGTTGCTTTGTCGGCTTTCAGTTCGCAGCGAACTCACAGCGCATTCATGAACGCATGGCTGTCTTCTTGCGCGAAGTCCAATGTCTACGGCGTCTTGACGCTCATCCGAACATTGTGCGCTACTTCAACAGTTGGGTAGAAGTCTCGTCTCCGCCATCACATGGTGATGAACAACAGGTGTTGCGGTCTCCCTCTACAAGTTCTTACGGACATCACCGTTTGGACGGGGAGAATGCGCTACCCTGCGGCGGTGGAGAATACGAGAGGCTGCTCCACTGTCACTCGAGAGAAAGTGACTTTCCTGCTACCGACAGCCGTGACCGGGTGTCTGGAGGGGGGGAGGGGCGGGCCGCCTGTCCGGCGATAGCGCCTTCTTCAAGGGATCAAGCGAAAGTGTCGAATGTCTCAAGCGGTTCAGGAGGTGTTGCGTACGCGGCAGCACCTACAATCACTGAAGAACGACGCAAGCTTCACCGGCATGAAGGCATTGAGAACGATCATAAAGGTGAACCGGTCGGCGGGTACACTGAATCCAGATGGCCAGAACGGGTCGGGGGCGACCATCCGGCTAGCAGACGTGTGCTGGAAGAGACTCGCAGAGGCAGAGATGCAATTGCCCGCCTCAGGCTCTGGGAGAGAACTGTTAGTCAGGGACCTGAATGCAGCGCAGCTGCCGAGACAACGGTCACGGGTATGCTAGCGTCTGGAGAATATCACGGAAACGCAATTTCTGACGGAAGCCTGCACCTCAGACGGGGGACGAGAGGTCACAATACCCTGTCCTTGCCGGGAATGAGCGTGAGGAGGACGGAAGCCCTGATAGAGAGCTCAGGCGATGAGCTACAGCACGAGAATGGCGGCAGTATCTTGGGCAGCGCCGAGGCTGGCGGTGAAAGAGCTCTGGCGGAGGGCGAAGAAACCAAGCGCCGCGTTTCCAGGGATGTCGGACAATTGTCTCGGAGTTTGAGTGCAGCGCTGGAGATGACTAGACGACAGGCCTTGGTACGAGCAAGAAGTACTACAAGTGCTGAGAGTCTTGAAAGCAGCAGAAGTGCACCTGTGGGGAAGCCGCCGACACCTCGTAGATTCGTCACTAGTCAGTGCGCTGGCGATTACGTAGGTGATCAGAGGGCAAGTATATTTGCGGGACGTGAGAGGAGTCACATGGACGAAGGGCATAGTAATGCAAACCGCTCGGTTGAGGACGCGCATCCGGAGATGGACACACGTCCAAACCGAGTCCGGGTGTGTTCGGGTGTAGATTTGAGGCCAGCAGCAGCGCATGCATCAGAATCCATGCCTGCGGCATCCGGAGCTACAGACGACTTCTGGCCCTGTTACGGATTCTCCAGTGACGATGATGGAGAGGGGGGTCTCCAGATTGTTTTCGCTGATTCGGATGAAACCGCATCCGCACCAGTCTCTAGCCACAGAGGCCGTCTGCCGCGGCATGTCTCCTGTCCGGCACCGGACAGTTCACTTGGAGGTGGAGTCTCGTCGATGCTGAAAACATCGTTTATGAGCAGGCCTAAGTTTTCCAGTAGCACAACTCGGGGCGAGGCGAAGCGGGCTGCAACTGGAATGCGTAGTAGTCGTGAGTGTAGACAGTTCATGTTTGAGCTGAGAGGTTTTCCGGGTGAGCGGCAGTTGGCCAATACAGCAGGAGGCGGAAGTGACGTGCCAGGGGAAAAGGCAGATGTGACAGGTGGTGTAGAGAGCTGTCATCAAGTTACTAGCGGAGAAGCGGAGGTATCTGCCAACGGGTGGCTGTCAGGGGTTAAGAGCTCCAAGGGGACTTCCTCTACCAGTAAGGTCGCAGGTACAGGAAAAGGCCGGTGTGCGAGCGAAGCTGGTAGTTTTTCAGCATCTCCAAGGGCACGTTGTCAGCCGAAGGGAGGCCGGTGGGGGCACCAAACGGGGAGCTGTGGTGTTGAAAACAACAAAGTGGATGTTGCTTTATATATCCAAATGGAGCTCTGTGGCATGAGTCTTGATGAATACATTGCCAAGACTCCTGAAGTTGATGCTGACCGGAACGAAGAGATCGTGGCTATGATTGTCTGTGGGCTTTATCGGTGCCACACAAGCGGAGTGATGCATCGGGATCTGAAGCCGTCAAACATCTTCATTGATGAACGGACAGGCTCAGTCAAAATAGGTGATTTCGGCCTTGCTGTCAGTGACGAGGCGGAAGCAAAAAGTGGAAAGCAGCAGCAGGTCGGAGAACCCATACGCAAGTCCGTATCCTCAAATACTTTAGCAAAAATCCAGCGGAGACGACGTGTCAGTGATTGTACCAAAGAGAGTTCCGCTTGCCATTCTCATAGTCTGGACAAGCCCCTGAGTCCAAAGCATACAAGGTCGGACTCCTCGGCGAACACATATGTGGGTCAGAGACAAAGTCGGTGCCTTCGGAGTGAGACTGTAGCTCCCAGTGCGTTGGTCAGGATTGCGGAGAAGCAGCACCCAGCGGACACTAGGGCCATCGTGGAGGCGGTTGCTGCCTCTCCGGGGAGTGCGCCACGGAGCATCGGGTCTCCTGCGCCTCCAGGGGCCACACAGGCAGGTCCTCTTACTTCACGTGGAAACGCTTCGAAAGAGGAGGTAAAATCCATGGATGAGACAGCATCAGTACAGGCGAAATATAAGGAGTTGGAATGCGTTCTCCCGCGGGGTTTGCAAAATCGGGAGTCGGGTGACACTCGTGAGATGTCTGCTGAAACGGAGGCGCCTTCTTGCAGTGACGACGTGGGCGGGTGTGTACTCAGGCAGCCACCAAGACGAGTGCACGATCAGGACTTTCAGCAGTCGCCGACTCTGAGACCGGCGAGGACTGTTTGTTCTCCCGCCCTTGTTCCGTCGGCGGGCAGCTGGTTTCGGGGTGGTGCGGACGGGGAGTCGCTACTGCGCGGGGGACGGGTGCCTGAGTGGAGTTCGCCTCACACTTGTGGGGATACAGGCTGCTGGCTGTGCAACGACGAGGTCGTAGTGGCAGGCGGCGAATGCCCAGTCACTGATAACAGGCGTGGCAGATCTCAGGACCTCCTCGGGTCAGTGGGCGACCCTTCAGGCGCGGGCCAGGACCTTGCAGTTTGGAACGAAGCAAACGTGTGCAAGTTCGATGTCGCGAGGAATGCAGCCAAGGACGCAGTGGTCCCTTCAATACAGAGGAGTAGCACGGCTCCTGTCTCGTCACCTAAGGGAAGTTGCTGCTCGCCGGCGAAAGGGCAAAGAACGTTTTGGAGTGGGATAGGTAGCGTGTTAGGATCTCCTGTTC
Organism: Cystoisospora suis; assembly: GCF_002600585.1. Classification (NCBI taxonomy): domain Eukaryota; phylum Apicomplexa; class Conoidasida; order Eucoccidiorida; family Sarcocystidae; genus Cystoisospora; species Cystoisospora suis. Next base: position 36,801 of record NW_027153027.1, read on the forward strand.
TTTCTGCCCCCAGACCCTCTTACTGTGGAACAGCAGGGAGAGGGACGCCTTGTGGAGTCGGGGTGCACCTTCTCGCGCTCTTGAACAGTCATGGTTCTCCCCAGGACGTCGATGCAGATAGATTCGTAGAACATTCGCTGTCACCGTCTGTGCCGGCATTTGAGAATCGCACTACGGGAGTGGGGACCAGTGCGTATGCCCCGCCCGAGCAGCTTGAAGGAGGACGATATGACTACGCAGTAGACATCTGGGCGTTAGGCTTAATTGTTCTAGACCTCTACACAAGGTGTGAAACGGCGATGGAACGAGCGATGAACTTCAGAAGCGCGCGCGAGGGTCGCCTGCCGCCCTCCCTCTGCTCTGCGTACCCATGGGTGGTTCCGTTCTGTCGGTGGTGCTTGCAAAAGAATCCTGCCAACCGTCCTACAGCTCAGCGCTTGTGCCTTCATTACTGGTCAACTGGCTCGGTGTTTTCACCCGGGGGACGGAGAGATATTCGTAACGACGGTTTTCAGACGGAGAAATGTAGCGTTCTCGAGAGGCTCTCGATGTCCTGTGTTCTGTCGCCGCATCCGTCTGTTGGGCTAACTCCGAACCCTGTGCTTCTCCCTCCACCGGAAGTCAGTCAGCGCGGGTCTATTGGGACAGATTTGTTGTTGGGAGCTGATAGCCCAAATGGGTCCCAGTGGGCGCTGCAGCATATAAGACGCCACAGGGCGCCTTCAGACTCTGCTTTATTTCAAGCTGGAACATGGTCGGAAAGCGGATCGAAGCGTCTGCCAGGGGTTTCGCCTTTTTCATCATCCGGACGGAAGCAGTCTCGTGTTGCTACAGTGCTGGGCCGAAAGTGGCTAGGCTACGAACGACTGCTGCTCAGTGACTCAGACGTAGTGCCGTCGTCACTAGGCTCCTTCGTGAGTGGCCAGCGGTCTGTGCGGCATATGAATGACACCGAGGAATCGTGTGAGCTGCTAAGACCTAGCCACCGCAAGGGGTCGATACAGGAGTCCGATGGACACGGGTACGCGCACGACGGAACCCCATCCACTTGCAGCCATAGCAGCATCGCCTGCAGCGTGTCTTCGCGAGAGTTCTACGGACCTTCCCCGTTTGGTGCGGGAGGTGGACCCTCGCTGGCTGCATCTCCTGGTGCTCTGTCGTACGGAAACTGTCAGCCGCCGTGTTATCCGATGTTCCTGTCAATGTCGCCAATTACACCACTGGTAACATGTGCCTCCGAACCTTTAAGCCCTCTGCGCAGGCAGTCTGGGGCGCTCAACCCTACTCCGACATGGTGCCTAAGTCATCGGGTGCAGTGTGGAGGCAAGTGTCGACTGTCTCCTTTCCCGTCGCCGTTAGCAGGTCCGGAACGCGGGAGCTTGCACAAGGAGAAGGGGGCCCTGCCACATGCCGATCCACTGACGGTCTTGGACAGCCCCAGGAACAATGCAGATGATCGCCCTGATCGCGTGAGAGCAACCCTTGAAGAATGTCCAGGGAAGGACAGGGCATCGCATAGGGAGGGCTCAGAAGACTCGCTTTCTGGTACGGGGACCTGCGTGGGTGACGACAAGTTAGTGGCAGTATCATGGCTCAGCGGCCCTCAGTTCGGCATCTGTCGGACTGATAGAAGTCCTGATTCTACAACTCACGGGCAATGCCAGGAAGCTCAGTGCGCGCAGCAGGGTGACAACGCGAGTAATCCAGAGGGTGCGCTTGTCCCTGCGATGCCAGCCAAGCGCGATCTCATTGAACGGCGTCTGGAGGGGACAGTCTACTTTGGACAGCAGTGTGTGGGAATCCCGGATGCGACTTCCGACGAATTCCAAGGATTCCGTACAGGGAACCCAGTGACTCCTTCGATGAAACGTAAGGACTTGAGCGACTCCCTGGTTGATACGGGCGGGGGCGCGGATCTCGGGAACAGAACACCATCTCCGCTCAGGCCTACACCTCTGATTCCTGCAGACTGGCGGGTGCATGGAGTAGCGCCCCCTCTCGAGGCGATGCTTGCGAAGCACACAGACAACCAAACGATTCTTTCTGGGACTAGCCACCCGTTTGCCGGGGCGGGGGTGGGGGTGTCGCAGCCAGAGGCAGAAGCTTTTCGAGGCAGGCAAGATAAGGAAACGCCAATACATGTTCTGCATGCGACTTTGACTGAAGCAAGATGCAGGGAAACGGCTAGTGAAGAGACACGGGTTTTTGGTTTGGCCTTGCAGGCGACGGAGGGTCCTAGGATGACAGCCGTGGCAGGGAATGCTCGCCCGGCGACCGGGGACCCGCAGTCGGTAGGCGGGTGCGGAGGTTGTCTGATTGATGTCTCAGAGGTGCAGAACTGTCTGTCAAACTACTCGTCCCCTGTACCGTTCCGCTCCCCCGCGGTACGAGGCAACGAGGTTGCCGTGGCTGGAAGCATTCGATGTCCTGATTCAAGTCAGAAGCCGTTGCCAGTCAGCTTAGCAGACTTCCAAGTCAAAACGCTCTCGGGAAGGGCTGAGGTTTTTCTGTGGTCCAAACGGAAAGGCTCCTGGAAGCGTAAATTTGCCTCGGTCGATGTGGCACATCAGCGGCTTTACATCTTCGCCGATGAAGGCGAGCCGAAGGCGCAGAGTCAGTACCAGCTTGGTGAGGGACACGACGGCGGTTTCAATTGTTTGGTCGTCTGGAGAGACAGGTACGACAGAGACAGTCTATCCATTTTCCCTGAGTCTTTATACCGCGGCTGCAGCACGCTAGGTCAGCAGCATTCCTCATTTGACGTTGTTGCTAACACTGGACGATCATGGCCGTCTGCCGTGGACTCTTTATCCGCACCGAACCTGTTTGGTTTGGTGGATTCATCTGCCGTGCTGTCTGTGGATTCGACTGCCCGGGATCGGTCCTGTGTGGGTCGGGGCGACTCCGTGCGGCGGCCTGAAGAGAGTCACAGCACAGGAGAGAAGAGCCTGGCTGCTTCTCAAAGCACCCCTAGGCCAACAGCCTTAGGGACGGAGGGTACCAATGGGCCTGGTGCGACAGTGCTAGCTTTGTCCAATGATGAAGCGCTCTTTTTGTCTTGCAGCGTGAAAGAAGAGAGAAACATACCGCATAACGTAGAGGATAGTGAAGGAAGGGGTTGGGTGAGGGAGTCCAGTTGCCCGTCCCGCAGGTGTACGGACAGCGGCCAGACGGGGAGCAACTCCGGCGCACTGTCAGCATTCCACGGCGAGGCCTGGGGTGCTAAAGGCACCCAGCACCGTGCGAGTGTCGCGGGAGAAGATCTTGCAAAGGAGACAAGAATGGGCCTTGCTTGTTACAGTGGCGTGAGCAGTTACGATGAAGGCAGGAGAGACGCTGGGGAATCGATTACGCTCGATTCTTGTAACAGCGGGATGCAGAGTAATGACGACCGCAGTGTATGCATGTCCTCTAAAGAGGAGTATCCAGTGACAACAGCAGTAGGGACAGCTGTCGAGCGGGTTAAAAGCTTTTTGAAGACATCAGAGGGAGGAGAAAGCGTGTATCTTCTTCTACGAGATAGTCCCACCATGAAAGATGTGCAGTTGCGTGTTCGGTTGCCTCGACATGATGCTGTGTCTAAAAAGGATACCGAAAAGAGAGATGAGGCGAGCCAGTCGCCACCGATCATATGTCTCCAGTCTGATGGACTGATCGCAGGTCTAATAGCATTGCTTGCTGAGCTGGCCAGTTGATTGATCTGATTTCTGTTGCAAGAGTGGGGTTATGCAGAGCGCTCATGAGGCTCTGAGGGCGGGCGGGAGAGACGTCAGTCGAAAGAAGAGCGGCTCAAAAAACAGCTAATGGGGGTGCGGCTTATATGGACACCACCACGGCTGTAGTAGGCGATTGTATCGTTCCAGTTATCCTTCTGTGGCGTGCTCTCAGAGTGGATTTCATGGTGACCCGACTTCCTACCGTTGTGGGCGGTCCAGTGTGATGCTGTCGCGCTCGCGGGTCGTCGAGGGTTTGGGGTTGATCTTGTCCGCCGGAACTCAGCTGTGCAGAGCTGCTCTAAGAAGATTGGACGGGTGTTACACGATTCCCGCCGTATCACTGCCTGCCATTCAGTCGGTCACTTCCCTTCGTGCGGTGTTGATTTCGCCGCGAGTACCTCACTTCTTCGCGCCGGTCCGCAGCTGCGCAAATTGAAAAGGCCGCGCAGCTAGACGTGGCGAGCGAGTAGGCAGGGCGCCCAAGCGCGCGGCTATTATTTTGATTTACGCGTGCATCTGCAGGAGTATTATCAACTCAGTGATGAAAGCGGCTGAGAGAAGGCGAGGTATCAACAGTATGACTCCGAACGTCATCGAGTGGCACTCTTGTGATTGCGAGAGTTCTTATTTTCCATACGAAAGACAAATGGTACCATTTTTCCGGTACATTACCATCGAGGACAAGCCTGAAGGGTGACCCCGGGGGAAGGGTGGTGTGGGAGGGGATTCTGATGCAGAAAACAGAGTTGACTGGTTGCTGAAATATAGGCGCGTACGCTGGAGTCAGTGGCCATAAGAGTTGGGATAGAGAGGGGTGTGGGGGTCTCGGTGAGTCCTTAGTAGGACTGTCGCCTTCTTTTGAGTCTTATGGCACTTCCCCGTCGTGTCAGTGTTTGGTCATTAACGCGGCACTACGCTGTAGTGGCTTCGCCTTGCTTCAGACTTGAAGTATGGGGTGTCTCAAGACCTCGCACGCCGTGGTACCTGCAGACCACCCTTTTCTCGTGTAATAAACTATTATTAGACGCCTCTCTCCCTCCGACACAGCTGCTGTATGCAGGCATCGTGGTGCATAAACAGGAGGGAGGGTTCAGGGGGGTGTCGATACAGACATCCTTGTGGCGAGAAGTACACTGACGTGTGCAGTGTGAGGGATCAGCAAAGTGCTCTAAGACTCGCGTACGTGCTTTCCTTCCCTCGAGCTATTGCTAGTGGCCCGGCTGTTACCATTACCCGGTGAACCTCCGTTTGTCGTGTTGTTCAAGACCTGAAGAAGCTTGTGGAGAACGTGCGCTCATATCTTCGTGAAAGGGAAAGTGAACTTACACGAACGGGAAATGGATTGCTAGGATTTATGTGTAAGCAGCCAACTAATACGGATATTTGAAGACCACTGTGACTACTCTTATTATGGTGATGGTGTGGTTGAAATTTTCTTCGCGTGCGAAGAGAATCGTAAAGCGTACGTGGCGCGTGACGCAACGGCTGCTGTTTTAAGATTTGCAATGCCCTACTGCATCACCAGACCTAGTGAGGTTGGTGGAGGGGTGACTCGGCCGCGCAGTCCGTGGCTGCAGACGTGTTTGTGCCTGGCGATACCAGACCACGATTGTCCCGTCTGCATATATTCCAGTAGAGATGGTCGTGGTTTGTGGTGGTGTTGGTGGCGTTCTCTGAAGAGGAGAGGACTAGCTAGCTAGCTATTTGTCTGCGTTCGGTCTTTACCTCACTTCTTTTTCGGGTGGGGACGTCGTTTCTTCTTTCACCTCTTCAGAAAGCGTACGTTTTCTTCTCTATCTGGCTGGTGCACGAAAAGGCTCAGGTTGGTCAGTGGTGGTGTATTTTCTCTCACTAGCATGCAGAGGAGGAAGCGCACACGTCGAAAAAGGGTGCTTTTTCTTTTGTCCGGTGCGAAGGAAGCTCGGGTGTTTTGTTTTTTTCTGTTGTGGTGCCACACGTGAGAGGATAGCATATCTATATAGATAGCCAGATGATCTGCAAGAGTAAGAAACGGTTCAGGTGTATGCTTGCAGAGTGAGGAGAGACTCTCTTCTCTCTTCTCTATGCCAAGAAGATTGTTTCTTCTTCGTAGAAAAGATAGATGACAGATCGCTACGCTTATCAAAAAAACGAACGAGGCGTAGAGACAGATACGCTCATTACAATACATGCGGAAGGCTCCGTGTACGCCACACCTCTTATCACACCACTCTCATCGTCCCCGTAAAGTCAAACCACGCCAGTGATCCAATAATAATGAAAGCGATACCTATCGGGCTTCCGATTTTACGACTGGAGCGCTCGCTTTAGTTGAAGGACTATTTGGCTTCGTCGCCGGAATTTCTAGCCGAGAAACAGGTGAACGGATGGCGTGTTGTCGAGAGTTATGTTTTGGAAAACTGTCTTATTTCATCTTGTCTTTGTATGGCGAATTGTCGTCAATGGTGCCGTCAGCCCAGTAACCGCACGAACTGTTCGTGTTCGTTCAGTATCTCGCCTAAATCAGAACAAACTTCTACAGTGATCGGCCGTCCGAACGGCCCAGCCCCCTGAGGAGCATTGTTTCCGGCGTAGAAATGTATGGTCCACAGGGTTTACAGAGTGCCGCTGCAGGTGACTGGTTGGGGGGCGGGTGAGCCGGACAGGCTCAGTTGGTGTCGGCACTGGCGGGTCAATACGGCAACGCCGCAGACTCTGCCGTGTTGCATTGTAGTGGCCAAGGGCGGCTGACAGAGCCTGGGCTACTGAAAGGCTTCAACCTCTGCCGCAGCTAACAACGGATCGCTGGAGGCGTTGTCACTACCAGGTGTGATACCAATGGCACCTTGATGTGCCTTACGGCTGGCTCACAAAGGTAGTCACCGTGGTGCTCGCTGTACAACGACGGGCGCCACCAAGGGTTGGGATTCGCCGGTGTCCCGGATTGCGACAGCGGCTTGCCGTCACGGCGTCACACTTCACAGACACTTTCACTAGAGAGGCGAACGTAGGCACACAATTGGCACTTCCTCCGGTTGGTTACGTTCGGAGCGCTGCGCACGCTCACGAAAGTCACTGGCTTCTGCAACGCCTGAGGGAATCCTCTTCCTATGTATCCTGCCGCCGATCATCGATCGTCGTTCAGGGAAAAGCAAGAAAGCTTGGAGGCGTCCTTACAAACACGATAGATTCCGTGTGCCTTCACATGTAGGTGGACGTGTATTGTTTGCAGAGTTACCTTTCAGAACTTCTACCGGAAAGATTCAGTAAGCTGGTGTCTTGTTTAGGACAACAACAGGAAATGCATGCACCCATCCATGGTCGGTACATGCCAACAGACCCCCCTTGCCAATCTCGAGAGAAAAACATCTATCTTCGGGCTTCCTTCCTTTATGAAATGCAATGGCGATTCTAATGAAGGACATCTCTTTTCCCTTCTCTTCACTCTTCCCTTCTCTGTCACATATCCTGTTTTTTGTCTTTCTAACAACGCGGAACGCCAACCGGGGAGTATGGGTTTTGAACCAGAGTTTCTCTTTCTCCCTTTTCCCCTTCTTTTCTTCCACCTCTTTTGAGGTACAGGAGCTTCCTTCTTCTCCTTTTTTCTTCTTCCTTTCCCCTTCTTAGGGACTTATTTACCCCTTCTTCCGTCTTGCCTATCTATTTCCTTTCCACAAAGAGAAGAAAACCATGGAGCCTTCCAATTCACACCCGAGTCGTCTCCGTACAACCTTCTTCAACCCCCTACTTCTCCCTTCTTTTCATTCTTCTTCATCCTCCTCGTCTTGCCGTTTCTCTAGAATTGAAGATGTTTGTTTGCTCGTGATCGGGGGGGGCGGTATCGGATGCGAGGTATGTAAAGATCTTCTTCTTTCAGGATTCCGTCGACTGTTGATTATCGACTTAGACACGATTGATATGACCAATCTCAATCGCCAGTTTTTCTTTCGTCAAGCTCATGTTGGTCAAAGTAAAGCTGAAGTTTTAGCCGACGCATGCAATGCTCTCCTTTCTCCAGAAGAATCCGTTCATCTTTCTCAGAAGAGACGTGCGGCTCTTCAACACCTTCATTTAAAGCCAGAAGAAGTTTCATTCCCAAACCATCGTTCTCTCCATTCAAGTAGTCATCATGAAGAACAGAAAGCAAGTCACACATCTTCTTCTTGTAATCCATCTAATCAAGCTCCTCCATCGACTACTTCCTCTACATCATCACCGTCTTCTACATTAGAACTTTCTCCTTCTCCTTCATCTTCTTCCTTTTCTTCTCTTCCTCATCCTCCTCCTCCTTTTCCTAATGCTCCCCCACACGACAAATCTCAGCATCTATCCATGGAGTGTTTCTATGGATCGACGACTATCTGGGGTGCTGTGGGACTTAAGATGAACATCCTGTCTCCGAGCTTCAATCTTCCTTTCCTTCAGAGTTTTGACGTTGTTATTTCGGCTTTAGATAATCAGAAAGCACGTCGACATCTCAATAGCCTTTGTATTGCAGCTGGCGTTCCCATAATCGAAGCAGGGAGTACAGGATATGTGGGTCAGGTCATGCCGATCATGAAAGATCACACCCTCTGTTATGATTGTGAAGCTAAACCTCGTGATAATACACAAAGATATCCTGTATGTACAGTCCGTCAAAAACCTGAACGCCCTGAGCACTGTATCGCATGGAGTAAAATGATCTACGAGCTTCTCTTTGGTGTCGAGAACAACGAAAATCTCTTAACAGATCTCAAATCGCAGCTTCAAAGCCTCATGAAGGATGATCATGATGACGCTCGTCATCGCTCAAGTTATGCCCCTCAAGATCGTTCCTCTATCTTACAAAACGACCGAGAAGAAACCCACGAGAAAACACCAACTGACGCTTCAGGTCAACCTCTCACCTCGTCTTCCTCTTCTTTTAACGATAAGGAGCATGAGGGCGCCCAGACATCGCCTTGTGAGAAGAAGAATCTCACGGGTCAGAAAGAAGAAGAAAAGGCGACGATGACGACGAGAAAGAAGAGGAAGCTTTTACGTCTCAGTAGGAGACTCATGAAGGAGTTGTTTGTAGATCAAATCAGAAACTTGATTGATCTTCAAGAAGGCAAACAGGAAGATAAAAAGATGGAGCCAGGGACAGTGTCAATGAAGAAGTCTTCTCTGCCTAGACCTCTAAAGATCTTAGAAGAAGAGGGGATCGAAGCAGTGGATGAAGATGAAGACATGGAAGAAGACGATCATAAGAAAAAGGCTGCTAGTAGTAGCCTATCTCGTACAGTGGGAACTTCAGCAAGGAATGATATGGGGGATGCCGAAATGGAAGTGGGGGAGATCTCATTGTCTGGTTCAGATGAGGCTTCACAGGATGGCGTTTCTCCAGATCGAAAGAAGAGAAGAAAGTTAAATGAAGTAGAGACTTGTGGAGATTCCTCTCAGCTTGTCACATGTTCTCTTTCTTCTTCCTCTAGAGAACGTGAAGTTGCTGACGGAGGTCGAAGCCCTACTTCTATCTCCCCAGGAGGTCACAAAGAACAGTCTGGAGAGAAAGAGACAGACTCTTGCGCAGACGGTGGAGACGAGACAAGGAAGAAGAAAACGACCAAGCGTTCAACTTCTTCAGACAAGGAGACCAGCGGGGACGAACCTTCCCCTCATCCTCCTGAGGCGTCATCGTCTTGTTCTTCTTTAGAGAACCGAAGTGAACCTTTGTTAGATACTCAGAGAGTGTGGAGTGTAGGAGAATGTCAGAGAGTGTTTGAGAAAAGTTTTTCGCGACTTTTCCAGAGACAACAACAGGAACAGAGACGCGAAGAAAGAGAAAGGAAAGGTCATGAAGGCGAAATTCAAAGAAGTGGAGAAGGCGGTTCAGGGACGCCTTTCGACAAGGATGATGACGATGCCATGGATTTCGTTGCGGCCGCTGCTAATCTACGCATGTATAACTTTCACATTCCTATGAAGGTGGGTGGAACAACAACAGGAAGAAGAAGAAGATCCTCCTGAGGACCATGAGGTGTATAGAAGGCATCACCACGAGTGAAGACGAAGGAGGCCGGAGTCATTAGTGTACGGCAGTGATACTCCACAGATCTGGTTGTCTATGACGGCTTGTCTCGAGGGGAGATGTGTGTGGGGGCTTTGAGAGTTTCTTCTTCTTTTAGCCGTAGCAGAGTGACCATAGTAACCTTGTAGGAACTGTGCTAGTCATGTATAACTGTCAGGAGGAAGTGTGTATATAAAACAACAGTCAGAGTGAATGTAAGCGGAGGGGAGATGAGGAGAGAAACAAGCACACACATACGTACATATCTCATCACATACATATTCATACACATACATGTATGTCTAGAGGGTTGAGATCGTAGCACGTGGCAGAGGGGCGATGTTTGTTTTCTTCTTGTTTCAGTTTTTCCGTCTAGACAACCACACGCCAAACAGATACGGGATAGATTCCTAGATAGGATAAATCCGACCAGATAGACAGTAGGTGGATAGATAAGTAGATAGCTCTCCATTCAGTCCCGGTGTACCGAGTTGATGTGGGGGCGACTCAGCTGCGGTAGAGAGAGGTAACTACTTCACACAATTATCGAAGAAGACACGGGAGCACTTCTTGTTCTTTTCTCCGTTCCTAGCAACCACCCCTCGCTCCTCTTTTCTCCAAGGCTGAAGAAAGGAAGGTCTATAAGAGAAAGAACGTGGAAGGCCTCTTAAGACTAGTCTTTGGGGGGGTGACGAGTGAGTCTCCTCCTTACCGGGTTCAGATCTCATCTTCTCGTGATGGCGAACGGGTAGTCCGATAGTCTTTCGCCTGTAGATCTTCATATTTCTGTTGAGTCCGGACGTCTGTCCATCTGTCTATACATACCTATTTCCACGTTTTATTGCAGTTGAACTGGTAAGAAGCTTTCTTTCCATCGGTAGTCTCTCTGCGGTGTCGTAGTAGTAGAAAACAACCAACCTCTCCCGTAGTGAAGATAGGCTTCTTCTCCCTTATAGGTGTGTCATGATTTTGCTGGTGTCTCTGCATCAGTCTCGATGGTCTGCACAAGCCATAGCTGGAGCGATTGTTCCTGCCATTGCTGCGACGAATGCTATTGTCGCGTCTCTACAGGTGAGGGTGAAGAGGGAGAAAGAAGAGAAGAAAAGAGGAACTGCGTCTCTTACAGAAATTCTCCTTTAGAACCAAGGACGGGCGGCGACAGTGGCTGCGGTAGTAACGACCTATCTATCTTATAATGTAACAAGGCGGAGCGCTTCGTCTCTTTTTTTCGATCCTACACACTGATACATATAGGAACGCTCTTCACCATATATATGTGGATGTACACGTAGGTATGTAGATCTATTTAGGGTAGGTATGCGTAGATGTGGATGCACCCGTGCATAGAGTGCTTAGGATAAAAGATGTATGTCTATGCTATGCTGTGAACACCGGCTTGTGAATATTAAAGAAGAGAGACGGAATGGCATGCTGCTAACGGGTGAAATTCTAGAGTGACTATCAAGAGACGCTGACGAATAGAATAGTGGAGATAAATGTCTCCCAACTCGAGAGCGAATCCGTTTCGTGATAGGCCCCGGATCTTCATAGCCCCTCTCAACTCTGTCACACCTCATGTTAATAAAGAAGAGAAGGAGAAGAGGAAGAGCCGTCTGGGTGTGCCTTCTTTCTCCCATCTCTTTCCTCTTACGAAGAAACTCACTAGTCCACTACAGAGACCTCTCTGCCTACCTACGGTCTTCTTCTTGTCTCGTCATGTATTCTGACGGTCATGCCTCGAAACAGAGGGAGGATTAGACATATCTATGTAAGGTGTAGGGAATGGGGAATGCAGTAGAGAACATGTCGGAGACATGTTCCTGGAGAAGAGTAGGGACGATTTCGCACTGGCTAGCCGTGTGTCTACTACGAGTCATCTTCTTTCTTCTCTTGGCGGAGCCATCCCGAGCATGTTGTGAAGAGAGGATAGTTCGTATAGTAAAAGCAGTAGTCATCCTCCATGTTCAGTTGAGAGTTTTTGTGTATGAAAGGACATGTGCTGATATGCCAAAGAAGTGAATGGGCGTGGGGGCGTGAGCATTGCGTGCAAGCATGTGGGTATTACCGAGGGAACTCAGGAAAAGTATGCGTTCTTTCTCTTGCAATTTAGGATTCTCATCAACTCTCCTTGTTCCTTGTTTAAGGATAGAGAAAGATCGTGTCTTGCGAGTACGGGTAGAGAGATAGATACGCATTCATGGGGTGCGATAGGATACAGCTTTCATCGGGGGGGGGATAGACATCTGTTCTGTAACGTCTTGAATCTCTGCAAGCCACTGACAGTCTTACAATGGTATAGTCATGGTGTAAGTGTATTCTTGATGTCTTCTCGATGATGTGTAGACATTCTTTTCTCCCGCATGCTCCTCGAGGCAGCAGTGGAAAGACGAGCATGTGTTCACACCGTAACCTTTTCTGGATGTATTGTCTGTATATCGTTCACATGGGATTTCTTCGACAGAAAGAGATGGAGAAAAACAAGGGAGAGAGAGAGAGAGGAAGATCCGGGTCTAGAGTTTTTGTCCGCTCTACACTCATACAGACCACGAAGGTAGTTACATCTGTTCTATCAACTCATGTCTGTCTGAAGGGTCTTTTTGATTCTTCTGACAGGTAGTGCAGCTGTTCCATCTACTTGAGTTTATGCACAACGAAGGCTTGTTATTTAGCCGTCGACCGAAGAATTCTCTTCAAGACGATGGAGAGAAGATGGAAGAGGCAAGGGAGGAGAAAAGCAGAAGAAATGGAGTCGTGCAAAAGAAGAATCTTCGGACGGATAGTAAATGTCGTCATGTAAGCAAGGACTCTCTCTACTCTCTCAAATCCATGCGGTCTAATCTCTTTCTTTCTTCTATGGAGCCTTCCAAGTAGTAGGACTCATAAAGAGGGGTGTCGTGCGCTTCAGCAGGTTCACTGCGACGCGAAACACCTTGCATCTGTCTATTCATGTTCTACGGGGTGTATCTACCGCCTCGTCTTCAAAGTTAGATTTTGTGTGATGTAGGTAGCCGTCGTAATCGTAGCAGAGAGAGATTCGCCTCTATAACGCTAGACTTCTCATGATGTGGTCGTAGTGGTAGTCGTAGCTGTAGTCGGAGTAGGAGAGAGAGGTTTCTTTCTTCTTGCCGTGGCGCGTTTCGTGGTTTCCCTTGATAGGGAGAAAGAAGAGAGTTTGATACAGCAGATGTCTATGTTGGGAGTAAGTGTTTCTGCATGTCTCTGAGTGATGCTGGATATGAATGACGTCTGAGAAAGAAAATGCTTTCCATTCAAATAAGGAGGGAAACTGATACGTTTCTCTTCTGTCTATACACTTCCAGAATTCTGTAGTAGATCTCCTTCTTCTCACCTCTCGGTGGATAGTTCCTCCTACATACTTACGACTCGTGTGCTTCAATACTTCTCTCGACAATCGTATCTAGCCTACGTACCAACTATATCACTTACATAGAAGACTCTTTATCTCCTTTGTATCTCATCTATGTGCTACGCTCTTCAGTGGATCCTTGATGTGTGGACGATATGCCTTTGCATGCACCTTTGCCCGAGATCCCGTGTTGTGATCTTGGACGCACGGGTGTGTGGTGACCGACGCGTTAAAGAACGGTCTTTCCTATGCAAAGCAGAGGTAGAAGAAAGAAGAAGATCTGAGTCTTGTTGCGAGCTCAGCCTTCATATCATTCACCTTGACGCGATATCTGAAACCTAGATTCCTGGAGGTAATGAATGACCTCACCTTTCTCATTGATGTGCTATTTCGTCTACCTCATAGCAACACATATCTCCTGTTTACATCTCGTTGTTCTGGAGAGAGGCAAAGAGACATCTAGCAAGCTAGTTAGCTAGCTAGCTAGCTGTGCTACGGTTCCAGCGGTGGAGAGTGTATATGCATTGAAGGATGTTTCTTCTTCTTTTTTGGCCTCCATCAGGTATGGGTTAAGCCTTATGTCACAGGGGGACGACGATTGGGATCTGTAGGTCGCCTGATTCTTCCAGAGCATCTTGAGCCTCCACGCCCGAGCTGTTTTGTATGTCAACAGCAAACTGTGACGATCAAGGTAGCTTCTCTAGAGGTAAGGGGCTGCGTGTTATCTCCTTTCTCCTTTTCGAACCCATTCATGTAGACAGATAGGTATAAAGACATCGATCTACGTCGTTTGTTTCTCTGGAAAAGATAGATACGGGACAAAGCTCTTCATCATATAGATTTACTCCACAGTAATCCTCCTCATCACTTTGAGTCCTCGGATAAGGACACCCGCTCTTTCTTGTCCTCTCAATAATTGACCGTTCTTTCTTCGTTTTCTTCTTCGCCTGGTATCTATTAGGAGGTGTATATACACATCTCCTTTTTTCTATCAACGAGTGAGATCACGGGAGAGACGGTCATGTGCTTGTTGTACAAGATCTTCTCTGCGTGATGAAACGACAGAAGGCTCTCTCACTCCCCGCCTCCCTCCCTCCTTTTATTTCTGTGTCTCTCTCGTCGTTGTTCTTTCTCTCAATTCCCAACTAGCCTCATCCATTTCTTCTTCGTTTCTTTTCAACAAACCTTGCTCGGGCAATACGTCCTTTCTTCTACGGATTGAAGACTTGAGAGGCACAACACATTTCGAACTCTCATTGGGGGGCGTCGTAGCTTCTCTCTCAACCTCGAGTCTTGCCCAAAGAAAGGAAAGACGTGAAAGCCCTGGAAATGTCTCCCGGTCTCATCTCTTACCAGCTTCATCATGGTTGGTTTGGTTCCTCCTATTATCAGGCGTATGACCCCCTTCTTCAAACAAGACTGATTCTACTGAGGGGTAAACCACTAGAGACGCTCAACGGTTCGAGATATTTGTAAGGAGTTACCGGGTACTATATACTTCTGTATCTTCATTCTCTTGTCATAGAAACATCTCTTCACTTACGTTGCTGTCTCTCTCGCTCTCTCTCTGTCTGTCTGTTCTCTTTCAGGCATGGACTATAGGAGATTTCGTTGACCGCGTTGTGAAAGAAGGGCTTGGTCTTTCGTTACCTCTCATTGATTGCGAAGACCGCAATCTCTATGATGCCGAACAGTTCCTAGGAGGAGATGAGAAGGCCGGAGCTTCTTCTCCTGGTAAGCTGTCTCTCAGTTAGCTAGCGCCTCGGCCATAGCTGTTTTCCTTTCTATTCTTCGTTCTCTCTCCCCGGTGAAAGCATAATTCTCTTCTCTCTTTCTTGTCTCAAGACGGTAGGACACAGAAGAAAGCTCCCTTCTGTGGAAAGGTTAGGTAGGTGTCAATCTTTCTCGTGCTTTCAGTCTTCTCGTTTCTCTGCGTCTCCTTCATGTGTTCTTTGAATTGCATGCGTCGGTTCGAAAACAAACCCATATCTGCAGTCTCTTCTCAAGAGCAAGCTCGGTTGTGATGAGTGCCGGGGGGGACCTATTCTCTCAGTCTTCTGAGTACATGCTTATGAAGGGACCAAAGAAAGGAAGCACGACAAGAGACCCAAGACACGTTAGCTAGCCGTTGGTGTCTACTCCAGACGTGGTGTATATTTTTAGCAGAGCATGTCGTTGCAGGTGGAGTTGTAGAAACAGAAGTAGTGGACGGTGCATCAGTGTCGACGGAAACAAGCCGGTCAGTGGGACTGTGATCTCCATGGCTGGAACTCTAAACTTTCAAGAAGTAGAATCCGTTTCTTTCCCTCAGATGTCCTGCTGTCCTCTCTATCACCCTGACTGTTGATTGTTCCTCTATCTCGAGAGGCTCAACAGAAAGGAAAACAGATACGCGAATCAAAGATAGATAGACAAATAGAGAGGTAGACAGACTAAAGGTAGGGAGATTCAAGATAGGTCATACACTATAGATTATACAGTATAGATAGATTAAAGAGAGCTTTTTTATAGACAGACAGATCAGAGGTAGGGAGATCAAAGATATGAGTGTAGCTACGCAGGTAGATAGCATGATAAAGATTGATAAATAGACAGTTCGGTCGGCTCATGTTTCGTCTTCTTATCGGTATCTTTCTGGGTGCATCAGTGAAGAGAGAGGGGAGGTTGTTGTTGTATATCTCGTTGCAGAATCGAAGGAAGAAGAGACGTCTTTTCTAAAAGAACGTCTCACAGCATTTGGAATACACAGCTCCTCACTTCTCACCGTGACCGACTTGTTACGCGTAAGTCATCTGTCTCTGACTGATCCATAGAGTCGACCTCGCTGGTGTGCTGTATATACAGCTGAAGTCATAGCAGCAGCCACTCCTTCCTTTTTGTACCGCTCAACTTTCCTTTTTTGTCGGTAATCAGTTTGACTCAGTAAAGTCGCATGTGTGCAATTCTCTCCTAGCTTTCTCTTTCTGCCTGTGGATAGAAAAAAAACATACTCCGCATAAACAACATGCTTGTAGATCATCCGTATAGATCGATATGGACGGAGAAAGAGAGAGGACGCCAGGAGGGAAAGTCTTTCTTCCTCGTCCTCTCTGTTGCTATAAGCACACACCTCACTTCGTACAAGCAAAGCGACTTGCTTCAATCTTGTTTCCGTTTCTCTCTCGCACCTCACGTGACTTTCTTCTCTTCCCCTTAATCTGTTTATGGAGGGATCTTCTTCTGTTACATAACTGCATGGATAGAAGAGATAGTCGCCGAGTCCTTCGCATCTCCCCTCTGTTGTTTCTAGACAGGCGACGTGGATGAAAGGTTCACGTACATATACACTCCACATTAGGAATGTAGGTACTTTTCTCGAGCTCCCCCGCTATGGTCTCTTCGACGGTTTCAAGTTCAAGCACAGGAGACGACACCCTTCCATCACATCAAGCTCAAAGTGAAGCAAGTCTCTGGAAAGTAGCTGGCCGTTCTGTCTCCTCTGCAACCCCCGTCTCTCTCCTCCTATGTAGCAGGGGAGGGGTGACGCAGTAGGATGACGGCAAGTGTTTTTCTCTCCTCTTTTCGGTCTGGGGGGATCGTCCTAGGTATATTGATGGATGTTTCTTTTTTTTCTCGGTTGTGTTTAGGGCACAAAGACATACATACATCGACATTTATTCACACGTGTACATACGTATTCATGCATACATAGATAGGCACGTACATCTTCATACATACATACATAGATCACAAAGACATACATAGTTACACAAATTTGCACACGTAAGCCGACCTGTCCATGCATACATATATACACACATACATAGACACATGACAGATTCATACATGGATATTCGTATTCATATATACATGTATACGTATTCTTTTCTATGATCTCTTTTTTTTTCTTCAGTTCTAAGTGAGAGAACCGTCGGTGAAGGCAGTAGATAAGAAGACAACCTTGAGGGGGATGGACCCTGTCTGGGCTTATTTCTCATTCCCTCTTGTTTCTCTGTTTCTCTTCAGGGCGATGATTTTCAGTGTAATTTGCTGTTGGTGGAGGATGCCGACCTTCGGAGAGAAAAAGAGGCTGCGGATGATGACCCCCTAGCCTTCACAATATCAAGAGACGGAGGGTCATGGACTCCAGAGTCTTCCTTAGCAAGGCAGTTGGAAGGAGAGGCTGTAAGTTCTTCTCTTAGCAGGAGTCCTCCTTTGTCTACGGGTGTTCATAGAGACTCCGGCAGTGTGGATCTCCATTCATTGCATGCGGCAACAAAAGAAGATAGAAAGAGGTCGACTGTCCTGGAGGTTGGTTCAGCTCATAAGGGAGAGGCAAAAGATCTAGAGACTTTCGAGTCGTCGTCGGCCACTCTGAGTACGAAGAAGAGGTGAGTCTAGATATGGCGGAGTGTTTCTGTTTCCAGCCTGCTAGGTCTCCTTGGCGCGCTTCTATGTAGTCATAATAATGGAGAGTAAAACCAACATGCTTCCATCTGGCTGGCTGTTCTTCACCAAGAGAGAGAAAGAAGGTCGAGACCGATCAGAAGACTCATAACTAACATACAGATGAGGGCGAGGGTCTCTGCGTGATACGGTATGGGGATGGTATCTTGAAAAAGAAAAGAATCGCATGCTGTAATCTTGTCTAGTTTCATGACTGGGTGTCTTCTCAGCTAGCTGGCAGCTAGTGAAGTACTTCGTCATGACCTCATATCTCGTATCTCTATTCTGCGTATGTGGGGTATCGCCTTTCAACTTTCCTCTCTTTTCAGCTCTTCATCAGTCTGTATAGGAATAGCTATCTAGGCGATAAGTATATCTTTCAAGGGGCGTTCGTTTACTTCTTGCTAGGGGGCTCCACCTGAGATACGAGACCCCCCTGATAGTAGACCGGGGCTCACTTTCAATATGGCTCGCCTAACAGCACAAGAGTATTGATTCAAAATAGACAGAGTTGAGTAGATCCCGACAGACAAATAAGAAATGCTTCGTCTTAGGGGGGAGAATAACAGGATCAAAGAAGTCTTGGGCTGAGCTCCGCTGAGAAAGCGCGGTGGTGCCTTGAATCTGAGAGAGGGTTTCACGTGTATGTGGTTGTGGTGCCTGTCGGGTGTATGGCCTTCCTCTCTCAGACAGCGTGATAATGAGGAAGAGAAGGAAGAAAGGATCAAAGAGAACGGAGATGTTGTCCTTGTGATTGACGTCGATGACGGCGAAGAGGATGACGACGAAAAGAAGCAGAAGAATGGAAGTTTAGAGGTCGAGGCTGTTCTTTCCTCTGAATCGTTGAAGACGAGTGAAAGAAAGAAAGTTGAAACCAAACACTCCGGAGTTCCTTATGCAAATGGACATCTCCCAACTGGAAACGAACCAGCAGAGATTATCATCGATGACGATGAGTAATCTTACTGCATGCATGCATGGTTAGTGATACCGACCGTTGAAATGTCAGGATGTCTGAGTTTCTGTTCTTACGAGATTTGCTCGGTTTGTTGTTTTCAGCTAATGGAATTTTCTTTTTCTCCCTGTTCTTTCTCTTGAAATTCGTATGCATCTCTGCCCAGAGCTTTTTTGAAAGATCTTCTGCCTTGCTGTCTGGTGATACGAGTTGTTCGTATATGCGGCCCCCGTCACTCGGGTGGTGTTCTGAAACAGGGCTAGATGTTTGGAGAATTCCTCGAAGTCAATTACTTGGGTCTCATTCATAGAACCTTCAAACAATGGCCATGTCCAAACCCTTCAACTTATCAGCCCCGGGATTCCCTTATGTTTGGCAGGGGGCCTGGCTGTCTCTGTGTATCTGTCTCTGTGCGATGACGCTGAAAGAGATACGAGTCACTTTGCTACACAGCTCGAACCAGAACTCCTAGGGACTTTCCGAAGAGGTTCGCGATTCTCCAGATTTTTTTCACCTGGTATGATTATCGGAGAAGCACGGAGGAGTACCATTCTTATCAGAACGGTGTCGACTTGTAAACGAAATCGTGAGACGCCTCGTCTAGCCCAGGGAGTTGCCCTTTATTGGCTGTCCAAGGTGCATGAGCGATTTTGTAGAGTCGTTGTTGAGTAAAGAAATGGTTGACGATTCCGTATGAGATTCCCCGACGTTCTGAATGATCTTCAGAGCATAGGTGGCATGGCTGACTGAAGAAGAAACACGTTATGATGGGTCTGGTTTGGTGTGATGTCCGATGGAACTGATGAGAAATCAGCGCATTCTTCAGTCGTTGGGCGCTCCAAGGCTGGTGGAATAGGGAGGAAACAGGTACAATGAGACAGCGGGTGGTACAAACCGAGAGAGGAAGGGGCCATCGCGCATTATAGCTTGCTGTGAATGCGAGGGGTGGGGGGCGGTTTATGAACTGTCGGAACACAGAAGTTGCCTCATATCGATAGGCAGAAACAGAATGAAAAGACATCACAGATTAAAACGACAGCAAGGAGTAAGAGTCGCTGGATGTTTTCTTGAATTTTTTCGATTCATGGGCTAGAAACCCGACGCAGAATGTTCACGTGTTTCTACTGGCCGCATTGATTGTGTGTGTGGGGGAAAGATCTTAAACAGAGTCAACTAAGAAATAGAATAAGGGCGTCTTTCGAGTGGCCTATCCTCCTCCTCAAAGATGTCGGAGCAGCGTCAGTCGGTCTACAAACACCTCAGAGGAACTAAAAAGAACAACTTCGGGGACTGGTGCACAAGATGGTCTCGGTATAGTGTAACTAGGATCATGCAGTCTATGAGCAGTCTCTCTTCTCATTCGAGCAGAGTTTGCTTTTCAAAACAGGTCTTGTTGTTGTAAGGATCGTACTTCGACTTGTTCATACCCAGGCGGTTCCTACTTGACTTTCCGAGTGTTGTGATCATGTCTTCAGCTCGTGGTCTGAGGCCATGCCCTGTGGCTCTCAAGTAGGGTTCTTCTCTTACTGTGGCTGTCGTTGCCAACTCAGAAGGATGGTGTGCGAACTGGACAGAGAGGTCGTGTGTGTTCTCTCTTTCTCCCGTTTTTCTTTGTTTCCTGCCGGTCGTCCGTTGGTGGAGAAGCNNGAGCGCCGACGTATTGCAGTGAGTGATCAAGAGGGATAAGAGAGAACTTTTCCACTTTTATGTTGTGTCTGCTTCACCCAAAGGAGGGAGATGGATGCTTACTATCAGATGTTGCGGAGTCTCCCGTAGAGGTGTCATCAAAGACTGCGAAGCTACATCTAAGGACCTGTAGCGAAGACTGTGAACTTCTAGGGCGATTCTGCGGAGTGTCCGCAGAGGATGCCACCGTGCATCCTTGGGGGTGACCGCGTTCGCCTTAGATTCCAAGTGACTGTCTCTATTTCGTTACCACTCTTTTTCAACCGACAGCAACATTCGACAGAGATAGTGATACCCAAGCTCGCCTCCCGTCATCGACTCGACGTCATGGGCACCAGTCTCTGAGTTCGCATCGCTGGCACAGCCCAAATCTAAACTTGTGGCGCTGATACCTCTAGAAGACTGCTACACTTGTGCAAGGAAGTTCAATACCCTTCTGTACTCTTTTGTGGCATCCGTCACCCACAGGCGTGCTCGCGGCACGCACACCTCGCGACCGAGGACAGCTTGAAGCATGCCTCTACTTCGAGTGCTGGCCTGGATAGAGTGACGCGGAGGTGGTTGGGTCCTTGTGAATAACTCCCTTCCTGAAGCGCAAATTACGGGACCTCCCGTGGAGATCTTAGCCGGTCCTTACCACCCGACGGGTTAATGAAGAGAGGTACACCAAAGAGTGCCGCAGACTCACAGGGGTACATTCCGCACTGGCTGAGATGATTCTGGCGGCACCGGCTAAGAGTGGCGTGCCTGATGTTCGGAAGTCGATACTCCTGCACGCAAGGACACCCCTTTGGTCTCGGCTAAGCATAAGGAAAGCAACGGAAGCTACTCCATGCGGCAGCATTCCTTGTTGAGCCGGAAGGACGTCAAGATAATGGTAAAGAGGCCTCCGCAGTAAGAGCTGTAGCTTTGTGTTTCACTGCGTTTGTGGCTGTTCCTTTCTGCTCGAGACCAGCGGCTACTTACTTCTTTTCCATCATGAGTCTCGCACATCTAACTGAAGAAGTGTAGGACCAACACTTGTGTTATTATGAGTGGCTGGACGAAAATCCGTTTTCTCCGCACTCCGCACCTTCCGACAAAACGGTGTGTCTCCCCCTGTACCAGTTGTACCTTTCAAACCGGCTTCACTCAGCCTCCGGGAACGACAGAATCCCCTACTGTGACATGGGGCTATTGAGTGTGTTATAGAGTGTCTCGCATATCATAGTTTCACTAACTTTTCTTTCGTGAGGCCAACACTAGAGTAACCTCGAAACCCCCCCCGCCCTCGAACTGCTCGTTGAAAGCCATCGAATCAGAATTTGCATGAGGCCCCTAGATCGGTGCAGCCTTCCCTAGCGAGCCAAGAACTAAGTGATAGACAAGGCCTCCGAGCCTCAGGCTACAATACTTCGAGCGCTCATACAGCACTCCTACTTGTTCGCTGATCTCTCCAGTATTTCCGGACTCCACGACTTTCTGTCGTCACGCCAAAAACAACGAGTGTGAACGCCTCTCCCGCGGCGACCCACAACGTCTCGTTCTTCTGCGACGTGCAGGGTAGAGAAGACCGACACACACGATGCTTGCCGTGTTGGAGTTTAGACTGATTCTGGCGGACTAGCCCAATTAGCAAAAACGCAATACGGCAACCCGCGGGGGCAGTCCCCATTCCACGAGCTACAGAGGGGAAGAGAACTAAACAGCTTATCCTCCTTCTCCTACTTCCAGTGCAAGCCATATGAACACCGTATCACATGTCGCACCAGGCACACGACACCCACTGGTTTCCTTACTTTGAACAGCCGCACAGGGACGAAGCCAGGAACTGTGTGGCGCCCTCTCGTCCCTGCCCTCGTGGCTTTTTGAAGAAGAACAGCTCTGCTGCCATATAGTCCGTCGGACAGAGAGGAAATGTTTCACCACAGAGACGAGGAAATGATCGTCACCGAGCTACCGAACCTTCGGATCAGTTGAGTAGTCGGCAACGGGATTAGTAACGCTCATCTCTCCTCCCTACCGTCGCAACGTAAAGATGTCGGGCTCATTGGTGGAAAAGCACGTACGCGGCTCCTACCCATAAGCGGACTAGCAATCCAGGTGTACCGCTTTACGAGCAGAATGCTTTTATGGCCGGTCTCAGAAGCTCTTCTCCGAGACTGCCAAGAACAAAAAGCAGACCTCTCGGGGTGTCCACGCGGTGGCAAGCTCACCATGAAGGCCAACGAAAAAAAAAAAAACAGCCGTTCTCTTCATCAAGAAGGTCGAGCTGCACATGCGGACGATCCCCGCACACTATGAAGAGACGAAGAGCCCTTCCAACCAATCAGGCGTTGCAAGGAAATGTCTCCTTTTCTTGGATAATAAAAAGAGAGACTGGGGAGCGGCGAGCATTGCAGGAGACAGGTTTCATGGCCCACAAGCCAGCTAACCCCCCCCTTCGCCCCGACAAAAAGATGCCGTTCCTCGCAAAAAAAAACTTGCTCCCCTCGCGGACTCCTGTCCTGTTTAGGAGTACTGATTACCCAAAGACCATGCAACCAAGAGCAGACCCAGCAGAGATCTCCGCGCGATGCGGGTCCCTGTCGGGCTCGTTATACTTGCCTTAACCACGTAGACTTCGTTGTAGACCACCACTACCTCAGGAAGTTCCAAAGGTAGTCAGTCACTCATCAGCGCGCCGCGACGACTGGTAGGCTGCTTTCTTCCCTTTCAGTCATTTCCGACGGTCCCTAGTGCTTACCTGTCCCTCTCCATTCGAAAGACAGCGAGCATGCCGGGATGCTAGTGAGAAGGAAAGAAAGTGGATATGGGGCAAAATACTCTCAAGCACATGCACCCTTGTCTGTGCGGCGACTCAATCAACTGCTCACGTTTCCGTCAGTCTTCATCGGAGACTCTTGAAGACTGTCTTTGAAGATGTCTCCCTGTCTCATCCATTCAAACTGTCACCGTGAGTACGGGCTTCTACAAACCCGTCTCAACCTGACTTCGATATAGGCTTTGGGAGCCACGCGTTCGTGGTCGATCTTCGCATTCCTAAATCGAGCTTCTACAGATTCCTGCAGATGCTCCTCCTTACTCACAATACTGCGTCAGGAGACCCCACACACTCCATCATAGCAGCCTACCTTGTTACGTAGCTCCGTGCCCTTCAGGGACCAGTGCGAGCAGGTTATCTCCTGTACCGATCCACTCGTGTACAGTCCCTGCTAATGTAGATGGTGCCGGCATCTCACCAGACACGAACAGCGGCGGGGATCTTTCATTTATATCCATTTCGACTTCCTCTCCCTCTGAAGTTCTCGTGTCCGTCGAGGCTCTCCGTCTCAGTTGTAAGCTGCGTCTCCTGCGATCTGCTCGTGTGAGTCTCGAGCCGCGTGAACGCGCCCGGCCCAATAAAATGCCTGCTTTCTCCTCGTCCTCTTTTGCGACAGCCATCGTACTTTTCATATATGATCCTCGAGGACCGCCCGATAATGCACGAAAATACCCTACCTCCACGTCTCCTTCATCTCGTCTCTCCCCCCAAAAGGGTGTGATCATGGGACTCGCAGCCGATGTCGAGTCGTGGCGTAGACGGTGTCGCTTACGAACACGCCGGGCTGGCGAGAAACGCTGACGTGGGGTCATGACGCGAACACCAGAGGTCGGTGTTCCATATATGTCAGCAACTGCAGTAAGGTCCTTGCCACCCGGCACATTATCGATACTAGCAGCTCCCAGGGAATGAATGTCCCAGCTATCAGAGGAACCGAGTGGGGGTGAGAAAAGCAAAGGAGGTGTTTTCTCTATTGCCGGAGACGGCGGCCCCGGAGTGAGGGCGATGTGGGCCGCACCCCCACACGCTGGAGGCGACGCTTCGCGCCTTCGGCGAGCAGTGCTGCCATGTAGCAAAGCGTGAGATTGTCGTGCTCGGCGCCTTGCTGCATGGATCCGCCAACTGACTGTGCAGACAAGAACTTGTAAGGCAACCAAGAAAATATACATCTGAATACGTGGGACCTCGAAGCGGACAGACTGCGAAGACAATAAGAAGACACACACGGATGGGGGGACGTGCATATAGAAATGGATGTATGTATGAAGGTCGCACGAGAGAATCGTTTTGTCTCCCTCTCCATGTGTCTCTCTTGTCACACATCTCACCATAGAAACGAAGAATATGTACGTCCATACTGCTGTTCAAGCATGCATCTGCAGCACCTGTTCTATTTCGTACATCTACCGCACGTCTCGGCTGAATATGATGGAAAATGACAACAAGAATCGATGGCCACGTGGCTGGTCGTAGAGGACATCAGCATCTCTACTTAACTCCTGCAACGTTGAGACTTCCTTGAGCACCAGTAGTAGGGGGGGCACCGCGTCAAGCCCCACCGAGAGCGAACCCAAATCCATCCTAATCTCTACTGGGCGTGTGTCTCGGCAGCCCGTCTCACTATTACTACAGCCACTAGCACTAAGGACAAATACGGGTGAGTTCAGCGAGAGAAAACAAGAGGCCGTTCAAGCTTTTGTGCACATCTTGCAAGAACTGCTCTGGGACCGGTTCCCCCCGGCAGCCCAACGCGTACGAAGAGGAGGGGGATCTAAACGACCGCGGAAGGGGGGAGGAGGCGATAGACAGAGATGGGTACAGAGATCGACACATGAAAATGGAAGGTCATCCCACTAGGTGAGCCAGACGTAACTCTCATCTAACTAACAAAGCCCAAGTTCACAGTGGATGCATCTCAAAGCCAGAGGAGAGAGTTGACGAAAAGCATCTCTACAGGGATGATGTAAGGTGTCTTCTCTCTCACATAGGATATTGCCTCTCCAGAGCGACTCGTGCCGTCCTACCTTTTCTCCACGTTGCGAAGTCGGTAGAGATCTGCCAACTTCGCTTTCAGCGTCCCCCCGGGGCGATGTATGTACCTCTACCCCCCCCGCGTCCGTATCTTCTGTTGGTGACCTTACGCCATCCAGGCCTCCACCGGCTCCTGCCGACAACTCTTGAAGGATCAGCCGATCAGCGCTTAGTGTTTGCCCTTCTCCTCCTTTGAGTGTTTCCATGGTTACGATCGTCTGAGCAGAAGTCGTACGGAAACGTGTGTCACTCCCAGGAGTCGTCGGAGCCGGGGTGATTCCACCTCCGATACCTCCTGTCGATTTACCGAGAAGAGGAGAGTCCGGTTTAGAAAGACTGTCATCTCCTCCTAGCTGAAGGGAAAGCCCTAGGTCTGCAGGTGTTGAGAATGTAAACTCAGGCAATGTCCATGATCGACGTCGTGAACCTCGTTGAAAAGGCTCTGGCCCTTCGATGTCCTTAGCATTCGTGTCTTGTGTCCCTCCACTTCCTGCTGCGGTTACTGCTGCTGCAGCTGTTGCGCCTCCTCCTTTCAAATCAGGTGAAGAAACAGTATGACGATGATGATTTCCAGGGAGGCCTTCTCCACTTGGACTGATGGTGGGTGATTTCACTACGAGGTCGGTCTTTTTCAAAATGAGACCCGAAAGGTTACTAGGAGGACTGCCCGGAATGCTTTTTGTGGTTGGTATAGATTCAGAAGTTGTCGAACTAGGAGTCCTCGAAAGCCTTAATGATGGGACGGTGGTTCGCCCCTCATTCTCATCATGCCATGGAGGCGAATAACTCGACGTCGGATTTCCCCCCCCTCTAGAAGCTAATAGCTGCTTAGGACTTAAAGGCGGCGAAGTGGCCTGAGGATGAAGCAAATGACTACGATGATCAGAACGCTCTTCATCGGCACTAAAGAAAGAGCTCCCACCAGGCCCCGCACCTTTAGGTGTTGTCTTTGAAGGAAGAATAGATGTTGGAGACACGATATGCGCAGAGGACAGAGGAGAATGAGGCCGAGAAAAACTCGCAGCGCCAATATTGGCTTTGCCTCCCAGATTACCACCCCCTACTAGGCCTCCATCAGGCTTCTCTAATGGTACAGGGCTAAAAGCAAGTCGACAGGCAACATCTCGCTTTGATGAGCCTCCCTGACTCCCTACAGGCTGCTGTTGGCATGGGTCTCTACCCCCATCAGGACGCTTTTGTAAATGCCGTCGAAGATCAGCAGCGGCTTCAAGTTCGAACCGATCTTCGAAAGGAGAAAGTGGATCACCAGGTGAGAACAGAGGAAGCTAAAAGAAGATATCGAAAAAGCGCAAGTCAGAATTGCAATGCAAAGCCGACATTTTCATTATCATCATCGTCGCAGGACCTCGCTCGCACTCTCTCTCCTTCATACCGCTGAAGATTTCGGAAGAAAGATATTTCGTCTTTTCTTTCCTAGGCTAGGGAAGATAAAGAGCTCTCTCACTTTTTCATTCTAGTCTTCTTGAGAACTCAGAAAGCACAAGTACGATGCCCAGAAAGACAGCAGGCTAATTCGTTTCTTTCATACATCAATCGAGCACGTATCACTATAGCTCACTCACTCCTTCATTGAGGAGACCTTCCTTCTACGACATCAAAACCCCACTACTACTCTTCCCCTCTTCCTCTCTTTCTTAAGTGTTCCTGACACGATTCAACCGCTATAACACTTACCCCATTCTGCCCCCCAAGACTTATTGACTCGCTCCGTGAGAAGTCTATCTATCTATCTTACCTAGTCTAGTCTATCTAATCTAATTGTTTCGACTCTGAGTTAACTTTCTTTCTTTCATATACCTGTTAAGAAGAAGGTCATCAGCACTAGTGAGGACTCGAACTATCATATTCTCCATCCTCCCCCCCCCTTGGCTTTTCATGCCCGAAGGCAAAGAAGCGTCCAACACCTTCATTGTCTTTCTTACCGGTGTATGATCTCCCTGGTCTTGTTGTAGCCCTCCACTCTTTGATTCATCGACGAAAGGATCTGAACTACGACGCACTCCAGCGAGGTCATCTGAAGCATGAAGTCTATATCGACTTCGGCTAGATTCAGATCGTCCCTCCCCGCGTGTAGACGACTGCGAAGAAGAAGAAGATGCTGCTGCGGTAGCCGCAGAAGAAGTCGAAGAAGCAGAAGACAGAGAAGCTCCACCCTCGGGTGTATCAGGATCAGCGGGGACAGGAAAGATTGGCATATCGGTCAACAGCCCATCAGTTGAGGGTGTAGAAGGACTTGGAGGGGGTTCGCTAAGAAGGATCATGGGGATAGGAGTCGAAGGTGTAGAAGGCGAAGGTGATACACGACCTTGAGATAGCTCTCCCAGCATATCGATGTCGGGATTACTTGAGTCTGTTCCTGAGTCTTGAGCACCACTCATCCTGTCTTCGTCAAAACTCTGATCTAACATCTGAAATACAGGATGGGAAAAGGAGAGAAAGGTCATAAGAAACGGGGCCCCCATTTCCTAAAAACCTTCTTTCATAGGTGACATATACATATTCGATACAGAAGCCTTCTTTCATAGGTGACATATACATATTCGATACAGAAGACTTCCTCTCTCACCTGACTTCCTCATCAATCGACCCCCTTTTCACCTCAGCTTGTTCTTGAACAGGAGGCCGAAGTTGAGGCGCAAAGGCCGTGTTGTGATGAAAGTAACAAGCCACCATAAAGAAGCACAGCTAGACATAGAACCCTTCCTTCCTAGGAAAGGCAAAGAGAACAAGCTCCTGGGTGAGCTGCCTTTCTTCACTTGAAGGCAGCAGAAAGTCAGTCAACTTATCAGGATGAGGCCACTTACCACCTGCTAAAAGAGGGACGAAGTGACAGGGACAAAGAACAGACTGAGATCTTTCCTTCCTATGAAGAATGATCTTCTTTGACTTTGCAAATCATATGTCTTAGAAACGGAACGAGAGAAAGAACGATCCAAACAGACACGTTCAAAACATCGTAGTAAACCATCTATCTTTTGAAAGCTCTGTATATACACCCCAGACACGCAGTGCGAGAAGTAAGTACCCCCAAGGGACCTCGCTCCACTCATGCCGAGGAAACGATTGGCTCAAGCCTTGCTATCGTTTGCGCAAGACAAAGAAATCTACCCTTTTTTACTCCAAGAGGGAACACGCGTCACCCGCCTCCCCCACTCCTTCCTTTTCCTTCCTTAGCTGAACATTTCTAGACGAGCCTCGACTGCAGCAGAAGAGATATACTCCTTCAGACGTTCGAAGAAAGTAGGGCCGCCCATACAAGTGCCACTCGCTTTCTTTTTCTTCCCTTAGGGCACATGCCTCCATGACAGCATCTCTACTTCCCGAGGCGAGACAAGTCGCACCCAGAAGAGGACCGTATCTTTCTCTGGCCTATTTTTTCATTCTCTACTGCATGCAATCTCGTCGTTATATAGCGAGACTGAGTCTCCTCACGTCCCTACGATTCATACGGATCCTGGAGCAACTACTGTATTCTTCTGAGGAAGGCTGCAAGTCTACTGCTGAAGAAAACGTCTGTTGTTAACAAGAGGACTCGAGGGAAACGGACAGCTGTCATTCCTCTCCTGAAGGT
>NW_027153028.1:0-10355 GCF_002600585.1 Cystoisospora suis
AAAAAGAAAGACGAATAGTCTTTTTGAATTGACTCCAATCTCGAGGGGGGGGGAGATCTAGAAGCAAGTCTCCATTGCCTGTTTAGTCTTCTTCTTCTTCACTAGGTAGTTGTTCTCTTTTCTCTGCTGAACTGCGGAGTTAAAGAATGAATGAAAGGAGAGAGTGCGAAAGAAAGAAAGAAAGAAAGGAGAGATCTTGAGAGAGAATGAATGGGGAGAGCTTCACTATAAGAATGCCAAAGAAAGTTTTGTACCCACAGAAGAAGAGGAAGTAGAAGAAGAAAGGAGGGAAACGAGAAGAAGAGATAAAGAAGAAGAAGAAGAAAGAGAAAAAGGAGGAGGAGAGGAAATCTTGAAATATGTGATAGACGTAAAAGAGATCATGATGAATCTTCAGGGAATACTACTACCACTACTACTACTACGATTCGAGGTGTAGATACACACGATTGCACGAGAGAAAGACAGAGAGAAAAAGACCTTTCTAGGAAAACGGGGATAACGTCTTTTTCTTCTCTTCTTTCTTTATTGGACTGAGGAAGAGAACAAAAGAGGAGAAGAAGAAGACGAAAGAGAAGAAGATCTACCACGTATGGACTGTTCAAGCCCTCTCTCTGTGTAGATAAAAAAGGCGAGAAAAGAAAGGAGAGAAAGAGAAATGTCTAGCTATTAACGGAAAGACGGAAGAAAAAGAGAAGGAGCGGATCATAGGCCCATCGATAGAGAAGCGACAAGACTTTCTTTCTTCCTCTTGTTTTCTATCCTTCTGTCTTCTTCATCCTTTCTTCTTTCCTCTCTCTGAAGCCCCCTCTCTTCTTCTTTCTCTAACACTCCAGAAGACCTTAACTAGAGATAAGAAGAGGATTTACGTGACGCAAAAGAAGAGAAGAAACTAGGAAAGAAGGAGACGAAGAAGAAGAAGCAGCAGCAGAGAACGAGAAAGGCGAAGGAAGAGAACCCAGGGAAGAGAGCAAGACGCATGGACGTCTGACTGCTTGAAAGAAAGATAGAAAAGAAAGTTGCGAGAGAAGACTATCCAGAAGAGAAGGTAAGAAACGGAGATGTCTGTGTAGAGGGAGAGATGGATCTACTCCTGTCTCTTGTGTGTCTCAGTGCATCTCGAGCTATCTATCCATGTGTATGTACACCCGAGAGTCAAGGACACTCAAGCAACCCGAAGAGAAGAAAGAGAAAAAGACGTAAAAGAAGAAAAAGAAAAGTTGCTTGGACCAGACATACATACACCATCTTTCTTCTCTTGCGTGAACTCGGCGCTAAAGAAAAAAGTCAAGAGAGCTGTAAAGTAGGGAAAGAAAAGAAGAAACGAAGAGACAAGGATGAAAGAGAAGAGTCGAAAGAAAAGTCGATAGGAGGACTTCTCTTCTTTTTCTTCACTGCTGAAGTCCCTCTTCTCCTTATAAGATCTATCTTATGACCCGTGAGAAGCTAACTCCTATTACTCCTACTACTCCGTGGAGGTCTTGTCTACTTGCATGTATTCTTATTCGCTCCTCTCGCTTCTTTTCTCTTTTTGCTCTGAACCTACTGTGTATAGAGGAGAAGCAGATCGAAAGAAGAGAGAAGAAGAGAGAAGATTAAGAACGTCTTCTCGAAAGAAGAGAGATGTGAATTCTGGGAAGGAGAGGTGGAAGAAAAGAGAGAAGACAGGCATCTACATCGTCTTTATTTGTTTCTTGCTTCTTTTCTTCTTTTTTCTGTCTTTCTTCCCTCTGTCTCTCAGCTCGCATTCCTCCTGTCTCTTATCCCCTTGTCTCCATCGCTCGCCATCTTCTTTTCTCATCTTTCTCTTCTTCATCTTCTTCTTTTTCTCTTTCTTTCCTCTCTTTCTTTTTCTCTCTTCACCTGTTTCTTTTCTCGATCTTTTGCTTCTTTCTTCGCCGGTCGTGTCTTTCTTCTCCCTTGGGTTTTCTCCCTCCTCTTCTTCTGCTGCTGCTACTTCGTTAAGATCTCATCTTTTCTTTTTCTTCCTTTCTATCTTTGCGTTTGTTTCGTTCTTTTATGCACGTTCTTTCTCTTCTCTTCTTCTGTCTTCTCTCCGGAAGCACATGACGATGAGATAGCTACAGAATTCGTCAGTCACGGAGATACAAGAGCCTCCATCTACCTAAAGAACGGAAAGAAAGAAAGAAAGATAGAAAAGAAGAAAGCAAAATAGTGTGATAGTATTAAGCACATTAGGAAGAAAGAAGACGAGGGTGAAAAAGAAGAAGAAGAAGATTTGGGATGTACGTATGTATATCTTCGTCTCTTCAGGTGGAGTTCTTTCCTTTTTATCTTGTTTCAGTAGCCTGGATTTCTTCTTCCACAGTAGGCTCAGGTCTTTTCTTGATATAAGCCGTTGTCGTGACTCTCTTGCTTTCCTTCTCCTCCTTTCTTTTTTCTCCTTTTCGGGTGTATGTACATACACTCCCCACATATCGTAGTCGAGAATCTCGACTCTTTTCTTGTATCTCCTCACATCGCAGTGTTGCTTGGTATAGGTAAAGAGAAGGTTTCAAAGGTTCTATTCCAAAGAAAGAAAGGTTTCTTTCTCTTCTCTCATCTTCCATTCTCTCGCGAAGTTTCTTTGGAGAATGTAGATATCTCTCCTTTCCTTTTCTTGTAAAGAAGCTTTCTTCTGCTAGTCAAGTTTTGTGTGAAGGGTGGCTGTCCGTCACTGTCCTCGGAGAGCTTTTCTTGTCTTTATTTCAATGCTCTTCCTTCATACCAAAAAGTCTTCCAGAGGCAGGAGAAGAAGAAGAAGTTCGATCCAAGTAGTCGTCGTTCTTCTCCTTTCTGTGCTGAAGTTTCGTGGCTTTCGTGTATGTAAAATAAAGATGATTGAAGACAGTGAGAAAGAGGCGAAAGAAGAACAAGAGAGAAGAAGAGGTAGAAAAAGAAGAAGAATATCCATGATGTGTGGAAGTGTAGTATAAAATTCTATGAAGAGAGAAGAAGAAGAAGAAGTAGAAGCTCTTCTCTCTCTTTTCCGGAGTATTTCTCTGGAATGTCATGAGAGGAAAGTTTTACTTCGCCGTCTATATCTAAGCAGCTTACTTTCTCTGAAGAGGCAGAAAAGTCGTCTTTCCTCTGTTTCTTTCTACTTATGTCTTTTTCTCTCTCTCTCTCTTCCATGAAACACCCGCAGTGTCTCTTCTTCTTCTTCTTTCCTCATCGATGTAGGCTCGAGTGTATAAAGAGAAGCTAGCTGTTTACTGAGGGGTAGGTAAGAGAGAAAGAAAAGACTTTTCTCATGAGTTGTATCGACTCTTCACTAGGATAGGAGATCACCTGGTATTTCATCCTTCTCTGATGAACAGGCTGTTGGCAGAGCGGAAATCTCTCCTATACTACTTTCATAAGAGTCTTCCAAAAGAGAAGACGATGAGGTAAAAAGAAGAAGAAAAAGAAGAAGGTTTTCTTCTTCACAGCACGCAGGTGGACAGTTGACCCCTGAGACGAAAAAGTTTCTTTGCATCTGTCTTTCACTTAACAGTCTGCTCATTCAAGGTATATGTGGGCTTCTAGTCGATGTGAGGTGTATGTACACCTGATGGTTTGGGGTGTATGTACGTACACCTGAGGTGAAAAGGAGAAACGCTCTCTCTTAGATGTGTTTCAGCAGAGAACCAAAGGAAGTCTTCTGTCCAGCCAGGTATCAGCAAACTGTGGAGACTTCTCTCAAGTTTCTTGCCTTTTTCTCTTCGCATCCTCCAGGAGCGGGAGGTGGGGGAGTTGAGAATTTCCTCTGCTCTCACACAATCCCCAGCAGCAGCAGCAGCAGGTTCTCCTCCTTTTCCTCCTCGTTGTCGTGGTGCAAGCAGATACATATATATATATATATATATCGGTATGTGACTATATACATACATAGGTATTATATATGTATAGATGTATATATGTGTATGTATGAATTTTGTGCAATAGGTCTGTGTGTGTGTAGATATGCATGGGGGGGGGTCTTTTTGGTCCTTTTGAAAGCATTCGACTTTTTCTCGAGTCCTGCAATGTCTATCTTCTCCTTCACCTTCTCTCTTTCTTTCTTTCGCTCGAGATGAGTCTGTGGAGTATTTACTTCACGCCGCCGTGCTGAGAGAAGAGAATAAGAGGTTAGATAAAGAAGTGTGTGAGAGAAGAATACGACGGCGACGTGAGAGAACATTACTTCAATACAAATGTTTACTTTCTCTAAAGAGGAGACAAATTTTAATGGAAAGGGGGAGATATACGTGACGGTAGGAGGCATTTGAGGAGTAGTAGGAGAAAGGAAAGTAGAAAAGAGGGAAGAAGAGAGAAGAGAAGTTTTGCCGAGGAAGAAGAAAAGGTCCTTTCTCTTCATGGGGGCCTAAATACAAGAGAGAAAGGAGAAGCGAGAAGACAAGATGACTTTCTTTTTCTTCTCTTTCTTATGTGTTTCTTTTTCTCAATTTGACTTTTCCTAAAGCACTTTCATGGTGGACTCTTGCATGACGTGTCTCAACGTATCTTCCTACACGACTTCAGTCTCTTGCTAGCTTCCTTCTCTTTCTTTCTTTGTCTCTTCTCTCTCTTGTTTCTTTCTTTTTCTCTCAAGTGTGCCACCTTCCGGCTTCTCCTGTCTCTCAGTTGCCTCTCTCCTTCTTCTCTTCGTCAGCTCAATGGCGCAAGTAGGAAGAAGAAGAAGAGCTTCTCTCTTCTTCTTCTCCTCCCTCTCTTATCTCGCTTCTCTTGCAGTGTATGGGGGAATGTTCTTCCCTTATCTCTTTGCCGGACTCGCACAGCGCAGGCTGTATCGGCACTTCAACTCTCATCCCCATCAGCATCACCTTAGCTCTTCTTCTTCCTCTTCTTCTTCTCTTCTCCCTCTCTCTTCTTCTTCTTCTCGTTCTGCGTCAAGTTCAACGCCTTCTTTTTCTTCTGGTCTTTCTCTTCTTCCTTCTCCTTCCCCCTTGCCAGAAAGTAGAGACCTTGAAGATGAGGTGAAGAACGCGAGTCCTCCCAAGCAGATGGATGAGAAGATAGCTGAAGAGAGAGACGTTTCCCACGTTTTGAAAGAAGAGAAGAAGAAAGAGAATGAAGGGAATGTTCCTCTTCTCTCTAAACTGGATGTGAGAGAAGATAGTCTTCTCTCAGGAAGAGAGAAAGGAAAGGATGTGGTCTATGAAGAAGATAAAGAAGAAGACCAATTCTTAGAGCAACCTACGCTTCACGATACACACTCACGTTATAATGCCTCTTCTTCTTCTCCGTTTTCTTCTTCTTCGTTTTCTTCTTCTTCTTCTGTATCACCCCCTATCAACAACAGACTAGGAGAAGCAGAAGAGAATCTCTCAAAGCCTTCTTCTTCTTCTCGGCCTAACTATACTTTGACTATAATGGTGTTTAGTTGTCTGTCAGGCATGTGTTTATCTTTCTCCTGTCTCGTTCTCCTTCATCTCTTTTCTTCTTCTCCCTCTTCTTCTTCTCAATCTCTCGTAGAAGAAGAAGAAGAGCTTTCAACAGACCCAGAGAAACCTTTCTCTTTACATGCCTCATGGAAAGAGAAGAAGCAAGACAAGAAGAGTCTACGCGGTGCGTTTCTCCTGGTCTCAGGAGATCTCTATACGAAGTATTTCAAGTCTTTCTTCTTTCTTCACATAAAGCAAGAAGACGTCAAAACTCCTTCATACAACTTCTGTCTCCACAGTCTTCCCTCGAGAATCTTTCACAAGATGTCTCTCATCATCTCGAAGTTTCCGGAGAGGTCTTCTTCTCTTCTTCTGAAAAGAGAAAGGAGAGGAGAGAAGGAAGAGAATTTTAGCTTGATAGACGGAGAAAGGGTCGACATGAGATATGTGAGAAAGAAAAGTGGGGAGAAACGAAGAGAAGAAGAAGAACGAAGAAGAAGCTTGAGAGATATTATGAAGATTGCCCTACGTCAACTCTTTCCTCCCTTTTCTTATTCTTCATGGATCGAACCCTGTGCTTCTTCTTCTTATTCTGTGCGAAAAGGGGATGAAGAGAATGCTCTTCATAGAAAGGACCGAAGAGAAAGTAGATCTAAGAAGAGAAAGATAGAGAGATGTCTTTCATCCTGTCTTTCGACACTTCAAGCGGGGTGTTGCCTTTCTTCCCTCCGTCTTATCGCCTTCTTAAGAAATGAAAAAGTAGCACAGAGGCTCTCCCTCGTTGATAGATGGCAAGATGAAAGAAGAGAAGAGAAGAGAGAAAAGAAGAAGAAGCAGAAGAAGAAGAAATTATTCTTACAGATGGTCTTCTGTAGGAATTCTCTTCTTTCTTTTCAAGGTGTCTGTAGCGCATGCACTTCAATGATAAAGACCGTTCTCTCCTTGTTTGAGAAAGAGCCTTACGATGAGGGACTGGAAGAGAATAGGAGGAGGAGTTCGAGGAGAAAGATCTATGGAAGTGAGATAGAGAGAAACAGAGAAGAGAAAGAGAGAGAAGGGGAAAGAGACGTAGAAGAAGAAGACGAAAAGGAAGAAAGTGAAGAGGGTCTTTCTTCTCCAAGAAGTGAGGAGAACTCTCAGAAGGATGAAGAGATAAAGATGAAGAAGAAGAAAAAGAGATTTAGTCCACAGGAGAGAGAAGGCAACGAGAAGAAGAGAGAAGAAGTGACGTATAGCAAGGAACAAGCCGAGGAAGTGAGAAGAGAGATGAAAGATTCTTTGATAGAGATGCGGGAGTTGTCCTCTCTAGAAGCTTTTCGTGAGGAGAGAGAAGATGATGCTTTCTTACCCTTTCATTCAGAGGAATACTTTACAGAGAGAAACAACTTTGAAAGATATAAAGAGAAAAAAGAAGAAGAAGAAAATGTAGTGGTCATAGATGTTGAGCTGATAGAGAATGGCGTGTCTTCGGATGAAGAAAAGAGAAAGAAAGGAAAACAGAGAGAAAAGAAGATAATGAATGGATCAAAAGATCTCTTGATTGAAGGCTCTTCTTCTTCCTTCTCCTCTTTATTATCTCCATCTTGTCCTTCTTCTCCTTCTATCTTTTTGTCCGATACACCAAGTACTTCTACAGCAACAGCAGTACCTTCTTCTTCAACTTCCTTCTCTTCCGTCTCGTCTTTCGTTCTCAGTCTAGGTCAGCAAGAAGAAGAGGAAGAAGAAGGAGAAGAAAGAAATCTCCAGCTATCTTCTCGCCAGCCCCACCTTCATGACTTTCACTCCTCTCCCTTCTCTTCTTCCTCTCCTTCTCTCTTCGCCCCCTACACTACGAATGAACATTATGGAGGTTCGGCTAAGCCTCTCAGTCATCCAACTTCTATCAACATTTCTCGGCAGGCACCTCCTTCTTCTTCTTCGGATGGATCGCCAGACGAGGAGGAGGAGGAGAGGAAGAAAGCTCATGCTGGGAGAGATGAAAGACACCTAGAGGGAATCGAACCCGCGTCAGTCTTGTCTTCTCCATGTGATGAGAATACGAAGGGGGAGAATGAAGAAAGTCTAGATGAAGAAGAAAAGTGTAAGAATAGAGACTCTCTATCAACACAAAATTTAGGGATAGAAAGAGGAGAAGAAGAAGAATTGAAGACTGTAGATGTCGTAGACGAGATTTCGAGGATTGAGGAATTCTATCAAGAGGTGGAGAAGAAAGAAGAAGAAGAAGATAGAAAGGCTTCGAAAAAAGATGACTTTTCGGGTGTACAGATCCACTTGCCGTCTTCCCTTTTGTCTTCTCCCTCGCACAACTTCAGTATGAAGGAATTTCCTGATGGAAGCTACGCAGAAGAAGAGGAAGAAGAAAAGGAAAAGATGAACGAAAGAACACAAGAATTCGAAGAAGAAGAGAGAGAAGATAGGTGTAGGATTGATAGAGATGATGGGAGTGAGAAGGTTTGTATGAAAAGAGAGGAATGGAGAGAAGTTCAGAGGGAGATTGTGTATGTCTCTTTCTTAAGTTTCATCGCCAAGGCCATAAGTTTTCATTCTCTCACAGTCATCGACCTTACAACTCTAGCTGTAGTTAAATGTGCGAAACCTGTAAGTGTGTCTCTTCTCTTTCTTTCTCTCCTTTCCTTCTTTCTTTCTCTTTCTCTCTGTCTCTCCATCACTCTTCTCTCTTCTTCTCTCTCTTCCCCTCTTTCTGTCTTTCTTTGGCTTGATCTCTTTTTCTTTGTGTGTCTTCAAGATGGCTGATGAAAGGAGAGAGATATAGGCAACCACCGAGAAAGAACGAAGGCGCACTCTTCATCCAGTTTCTCCCATCCAAGTCTGTATGTCTGTGTATGCATGTACGTAGGTATGTACGTGTGTATATACGTATAGAGGTAGGTATCTGTGTATATGGGTATGTGTGAACGTATTTGGGGAGAAGAGAGAGAGTGTTT
Organism: Cystoisospora suis; assembly: GCF_002600585.1. Lineage (NCBI taxonomy): Eukaryota > Apicomplexa > Conoidasida > Eucoccidiorida > Sarcocystidae > Cystoisospora > Cystoisospora suis. Next base: position 8,312 of record NW_027153028.1, read on the forward strand.
CTTCTATTTTATCGCTTAGTGTGTATCTCTCTATCTTCATGCTATAGAAGACTGGCACAGTTCAAACAAGAAGAAGAAGAAGATTTCTAGAGAATAGTCTGAAGTGTTTTGTGTTGCAGGTATTTCTTCATTCTTTAGTCGTTCTTTCTTTCTTTCCTTCGGTGTTGTGAGCTTGCTAGAGATCTTTCTCACGGACAGTAGGAGGAAGGAGGAATTCGAAATCTTACAGTCATACGATGATAAGCTGCTCTTCTTCTTTTCTTGTTCTCTCGTCTGCTTCTTCTTCTCTTTTCTCCCTCACAAACTCCTCTCGCGTCTTTCTTTTCTTTCTTCTTCTTCTCTTTGTTTCTTTGAAGAGAAGAAGAAGAAGAATCAAGTATCATTTTCTTCCATATGAGGAAGAGAGAAAGCTAAAGAATGCTCGTGTCTTTGTGGGTCTTCTTCTTTCTGTCTGTGAAAGAGAGAACTTCATAGCTACACCTACGTATTATCGCATGTTCGATAGAACGGAAAGAAATGAAAGATCATACAGCTTGTTGTTCCTCACCTTGAGATGAGACGATATGGCCTGTGTACATACACCCCGATCTCCCACTCCATCGTGTTTTTCTCTCCTTCTTCTAAATCGCTCAAAGTCTTCTCAGCTTACCAACAGATAATTCCCATATGTATATAAAGAGAAAGATATCATATAGCGAGAGAGAGAGAGAGAGCTACGACCTTTCCACGTTGCATTTGTACATGTGCGATCGTCTGTTAAAGAGATGCGTATATATATCTCTCTCTCTTTCTTCAACTTAGCTCTACAGCGCATACTTTTTGAGAAGCTCTGGGATCCTCATCAACTGCCCCAACCTCTGTAAAGAGATTTAGAATGCTTATATATATATATATATATGCATTGAGGTGTATATACAGATAATACAAAGATGTACGTGTGTATGACGGCGCATGCATGTATATAGATACACAGGTGTTGAGCTGTCTTTCTCATTCTCTCTCGGTGTTTCTCTCTGTAGGCGTTCTATCCGTATCTGTGGAGATGCGCCTATCGTTTTCGAACTTCTTTCTTCCTCTTCTTTTCTTGTTCTCTTCTTCTTATCTGTTTCTTCCTCTCCTTCCTTTTCAAGTTTCGTGGCCTTTTCTTCTCTCTATAGGTCTTTCTTTCCTCATCTTCGTGTCTATTTCCTTCCTTTCTTTTCTTCCTTTTCCTCCTTTTCTTTTTCTTCTTCTAGGCTGCAGTTCTTCTCTTGAGTGCTTTCATAGGAGGGAGGAGAGTGAAGAAGATGGAAGCTATCGAAGTGCTGTGGATATGTCTCTCTGTCTACTTCTTCAACTTATCTAGCATGTCTTCTTCTTCTCCCTCTTCTTCCTCTCTTTCTTCTTCGTCTTCTTCTTCTCTCCTTTATTCTCAACAGGAGAGCTATATGAATGCAACTTCTTCTTCTTCTTTTCTTCATGAAGATCTAAGAAAGAAGCTCGGAGAATCTCATCCAACGAAAGAAAGCTTCTTCTCCCCCTCTCTCCTTTTTCAAAACCGTACATCTACTCATGATAAGAGTGTCGATCCTGGAGGGGACGATGAAAGGGGAAGCTCTTCTTCTCTCTTCTCTAATTGTTCTTCTTTCGTCTTTGCATCTTCTTCTTCTTCGCCCAACGCCGACCTTCTTCATCCTAGGTATCGGGATGTGAATGAAAGCGTCTCAAGTGTAGAAGTGCATGCAAGGAGAATGAGAGGAGAAAAAGGGATAGGAGAAAGAAAAGATGCTAAAGAAGAAGAAGAAGAAGAAAGAAGAGTGCTTGTCTTGAAGGTTCTCGGGGTGTTTGTGTTGTGCTCGTCTCTCATTCTCGATTCTATCGCTTCTTCAAGGTAAGAAGAAGAAGAAGAAGGAGAAGGAGACAGATCTCGAAACAGAAGAAAAGAAGGAAAGCAATGGAGTTAACCGATTTTTCTCGAGGTCTGTATATGGAGAGCAAGTCGTATAGCTGTCGTCCACTTCCTCTTTCTTAGTCATAGATCGGAGATGAATAGATAGATAGATAG
>NW_027153028.1:10405-11911 GCF_002600585.1 Cystoisospora suis
TTCTCTCCCCTTTTCCCCTTTGCATGCGTGGTGTTTCCTCTGTCTTTCCTTTCGTACCTCCCGATTTGTCTTTCTTTCCCTTTTTCATCTCTCTTTCTTTCTTTTCTGTCTCTCTGTGTGTGTTTCTATTGCCAGACAAGATCAAATCCTCCTTCGAAAGTTTAATCTTTCTTCTTATGAAATAATGTTCATGACAAGCTTCTATGGATTTCTCTTGTCGCTTTTCTTCTGCGGTGTCGTTGAGAGGTTTAGTGGATTTTCTTGCATTCGAGATTCTCTCTCTCTTCATTCACTTCATCCGTCTCCTTCTTCTTCCGTTCCTTCTTCTCCATCTTCAAATAGCTTAAACGAATTGCCAGGGAGAAGTGTGAATGATACCATGATTCCCCTACAACTTCCTTCTTCTTCCCTTTCCTTCTCGGGTGTACATACACCCCAGACCGTACCTCCTACATCGTTAGTACACAGCGTGACTGCAGATAGGTATCTCAACAAGTTCATCCCCCTTACCACCTCCGAGCGGAATTCTTCTTCTTCTCATCTTTCTTTCTCTGATAGAGAGAGTTCATATCAAAAAGAGACATTCCAGACATCTACAGAAAGCTTCTCTGCCTTCTCTCACCCTTCTCAAGAGAAGTTTCTCTCTCCTTTCAACTTCTATACCGACTTCAACACACCTTCTCCTTCTTCTTTCTCTTTTTCATTGTTTTCTTTCTTCATCTCTTCTGTCGTCTTCTTTCCTTTAGAAATCTTATCAAAACTCTTCTTCTCTCTTCTACCTCAGTTGTCTATCTCCTCGTTCTTTCCCTTATCAAAATCCTTTTTCTTCCTCCCTTCTTTCCATGATCTTTCTTCACATTCTTCTTCTTCTTCTTCTCTCCCATCGAGGTCGACAACTCCTGCTCCTTCTCTTACATCATCGTTGGATGAAGATCCTCCTGTGTCTCTTCGTTCTTTTTCCTCTCTGCCGTTTCTCCTGCTGTCTCCAATCTTTTCGAAAGATGATATAATGAAGAAGATGGCGAGTGAAGAAAAGATCCAATTCACAGACTCCTCCTTATCATCTCTCTCTTCTTTTCAAGGGAGAGACCAGAGTGGCTCGCCCCTCGTGTTTTCCTCACAGGCTTCTTCTCTGTTCCCTATGAAAAGTGTTGTGTTTTCTTCCTTTTGGAGTTGTTCTCTCCCTTCTTTCTCCTCTTTTTCTTTCTTCTCCATTTTCAGCTCTTTCTCTTCTTCTTTCTTTAACACCCCTCTAGGCTGTCTTCTTCTCGTGTCTGTAGGAGGTTCGATATGTCAGCTCTGCGGCATCCTCTGTATGAAGATAACTAGCGCGGTGTATGTATCGATCCTCACAACAGTACGGCGGGTTCTCCTTGTCCTTGTATCGATTGTCTTCGTACAAGAAGGAGAAGAACAAGCTTCCCTACCTCTCCTCGCGCGTGTCTCTGTCGTCTCCATCTCTCTTGCAGGGGTAAGAGGAGAGCAAGAAAGAAAGACAGAAAGAGG
>NW_027153029.1:0-1073 GCF_002600585.1 Cystoisospora suis
ACAACTAAGAAAGCTCTCTCTTTGCATGTCTCTCCATCTCCTCCTTCTCCCTATCTCTATCTCTCTAGAGAGACTTTTCAAGGGGGATTCTTCTCGATTCTCGCTCATCTTTTCTTTCAAGCATTCATGACGAAGAAGGTGCGATGTTTCTGTATGTACAGGATAAGAAAGGAAGTTTATGCCAAGAGATCCATCGATCAGCTTCACGAGGATCTGAGAGGCTTCATGATAGAAGGATGGACGTACTACACTTCTTTCATCTTCTTCTTTTTCTCTTTCCCGTGTCTTAGGTTCTTCTTGTCTTGGGACTTCTTTCTCTCGCCATTCTCTTCTCTCAGTTGTCTCCCCCTCTTGCTCTCGGGTGTCTATACACCTGGCAGATATGTCATGTTCTCCATGGCTCTCTTTGACGGATGGAGGAGGAGAAGGAGAAAAAGCTTTCATCTTTTCCTCGCGACTTCGTATCATGGAAGAAGAAGAAGAACGGGGAGAAGAGAAAGACGTGCCAAGAGAGCCGCTTGGATTCACTTCGTCGTTCTCTTCCTCCCTAAGCAAGCGCCCTAATATTTGGAGATCTCGATGCATGCTATGAGAGTGCATATCTACGAGGTTTGTATCTTCTCTTTCTCGTGAGAAAAGAAACGATTTATCCTTGGAGTCTTCATAAGCGGAAGACGATGTCTCCCGTACATATCTTAGATGAATAAGATTCTCAAGAAGAGAGAGATCTTCTTCTTCTGCTTCATCCACATCTCCTTCCCCCTCTCTTCCTTCTTCTTCTTCAAGTGAAGATAAGAAAGATGGGACATGAGGCATACCTGTAGAAAAAGAAGAAGGAGACGGGAAAGAAGAGGAAGAGAAAGAAGAAGGAGAAAGAAGANNTCTGTATCTTCCTCTTGGGCTTGGTCTGCCATCTTTCTCGATTTGAGGAGACAGCTGACGGTATGAAAGAGAGCTTGACGAGAAGGACATGAGAGAGAAGAAGGATGGCGAGAATCCTCATGGAAACGAGACAGATGGAAGTCCTCTTGAGCTTCATGATTCTCCTCGCCATCCTTGGGGTGTATATACAC
>NW_027153029.1:1247-1450 GCF_002600585.1 Cystoisospora suis
TGTAGAGAGAGAGAGAGGGTATGTGTATTTGGAAGGTGTCTTAGCCCTGACTGCGTTACATCGTGACTACTCGTTTCACAGGACACCTCTCTATCGAAAGATCGCGTCGCAACATAAAGAAAGACACGGACATACAGCCACGAAAGAAGAAAAGAACTTAAAGCTATCTTCAGTTCATTCATCTATCTATCATCTACCTATCT
>NW_027153029.1:1928-2096 GCF_002600585.1 Cystoisospora suis
AAGAGAGAAGAAGGAGAGGCGATGACTTGAAGAGATAGAGGGAAAGTAGTATAGAATTCTACACAAGGAAAAGGGTATTCGAAAGGAAGTCTTGGACGGATCGACAGGAAAGCCAAGCTAAATTGAAGTGTGCCTCATGGTTTCTTTAGCTTATCTGTTTATGAGGTG
>NW_027153030.1:0-8782 GCF_002600585.1 Cystoisospora suis
ACGCCTTCCTTCACCCACATCGGACTCTTCATTCGGTCCGACCTCTCTACCGCCACCACTAGGTTCCCGCCTCTCACGCGGACGTGCAACGCGACCTTTACCGCGTTCTCCGCCTCTCGAACGCACTCTCCCTCTACTAGACCCCTCGGCTCCTTCTATGGTAAGGGTTGACGAAACCAAAAGCAAAATAGCAGTAAGTGAAACGATTTTCCTCAAACAAAAGACAGCACGAAAACCCCCTCTGACCTGCCACCGACGATGAGGCCAAACTCCACTTCGTCCCGCTACTGCAACTACTACTCCCATAAAGTCACCAGTAGGGAGAGGTAAACCACGGGAAGAGACGGGTATAGAAAGGGGCCGGGGAAGAAACATATTGACACTCCCCCGCACACGAAAAGATACCTGGCATCGACAGCACTGAAAAATTCCTATTGCTAAAAAAGCTTGTAATGAAAGATATACCGGTCGAGACGACGCTGACCATTCAGCTAACAGCTAGGCAAGAAGACGAAGAAACAGAACCTCCTGCCCTTTCTATCTATGTCTATCCAATAGCAAGTCACTGATCTGAGGAGTTCCGAGATGATGTCTTTCGTATTCGGACTCTTACTCTATTCCAGAAAGAAGCGTAGAGAACTAGACCGGCATGAGAGAAAAGTGGAAAAGCAGGACAAAGAAACACGCACGGTTGATTACGAAAAAGGGACAAGTAAAAACACACTTAGGCGATCTCTCTCTGCCTCCTCACTGGGCTGTTCGGATCATCGATTGATCTATCTGTTGAAAGTCGAGAACACTTCCTCAAATTCGAAACAGTGACAATGTAGACAAGTAAACACCACTCTTAGGAAAAGGAAAGAAACTCAGCAACAGGATTTGAAAGTTTTTTTCAGAAAGATTCATATTCCCCTCCATCCCCCATGGGGGGCGGGCACCAAGCGCGTGTGTCGGCAGCTCCTTACGTCATGTCTTCTTTCTTTTTTCTTTTTGACCCGGTTTTCCGAAAAGAAGAATGAAGATTAGTCAAGCTGAGGTGGGGAGAGAGAATCGTCAAAAGAGAACAAGAGAGAAAAGTGAAAATGACCAACACCCTGGCTCTCATTCTTTCCCTAACCCCTTAGTGTGTCGCCCCCCCCCACACCTCGAGACGAAACTAAGCCGATCCACAAACGGGAGGACTGAAGTGTGTGACGGGAGTGGAGTAAACTGACGGGGAGGCTGGGAATCGAAGCAATCGTCCTTTCTTGGTTTTTCTGGGGGGGCTCTAGAAGCACGCCTGCGTGTACGGGGGAGGATAGTACCCAGGTATGGAAGATGATCGGGGAAGCGGATAAGAGGCTTGTATGAAAGGCCATCAATATGTGTGTCTCGACCGCGCAAACGGACCTCCTTTCCAAGGCGAGGATAAAGTGCCAAGAAACAAAGAATGAAAAGGGAGGGGTAGCAAAGGCTTTGAATGTCTCTTTACTCTTGAGCTTTAGACGTTGGACGCATGACCGACACCCTGTCTGCTACGACTGCAAGAAAAGCGAAACTAGAGGCGACAGCGCTCGGTGGTGAACTTTCCTTTTCTTTTCATATACACTGACAAGCCTCTCCGGGAGTGAAATTTTCCAAACTGTCATGCTTTTGTTCACGCAACTATACCAGTCACCGGCCAGAAAAAAAAGGTGAATCCGGAGGGGGTATCCGTTTTTTTCGCTTCTTGTCAGATTTCACTTCAGCGGACTGTGAGGCACTTTGCAATCATTCGATCACCCTGTTGTCCTGCCATTTATCCGATTGCAACGGACGGTGTTTCTCTCAAAAGTGAGACAATGACCGGGAAGAGACGCAGTTTACGGTCGAGTTATTCACACAGAAATCTGACTTGAAAAGAACGAGACACGCTAGTACACATCGAATTCCAACAGCCTTGTCAGACGAAGGTTCCTGTGTAATCTGCTTAAATCCAAGGTCGTCTATTGGTCTATCTTTCTGTCTCTTCGGTCCCGCTGCAGCACCGCATTCACTAGGAAAATCGCAGACGTGTCTTCCTGGATTGCCTTGTTACTTGCTTGGTTCTGCGTCAGTCTTATGAAAACTTCGGCGTGTAAGGCGAATCCTCTCAGCCCAGAGTAGCAGCCCAGGCAAACTACGTGTGACAAAAGTCCATCCGAGGAGAGATTCAGAAGGGGAGCAATGTAGTCGGCAGGGCTGGGCTTCTTCTGCTTCACTGTGCTCGTTCTTCTACATCTATTTGTTCTTTTGCTCGTTCGTCACACTTCGCTTCTCCGATCGGCCTTGACTCTCGACAACCCCTGATAGAAAGGTGAGTTTCTCAACTCTATCAGACCTGGGTCGACACAGGAGAATCCCTGACAAGACCCGTCCTGGTAGAGCAAGTGGGCAACTGTGTAGTAGTTGACGTGAACCTTGCTGTAACTACAAGAACTCCTGGTAAGCATCTTACTTCAACGACTACGAGGCGTCTTCCTGTGTGATGTGTGTGTGCGATATCTTTGGTGAGGTGAAATGTTTCCTGGAAGCTTTTTCTCGGAGCAGCTGTGAATGAGAAGGGTAAAGGTGATTATTACCAAGAGAGAAAAAGATGTAGAAAAGAGTTTATTTTCACCGGAGAAAACTGATACTGTACACAGACACTAACATGGGCCTTTTCGTTTTGGCCGACCTTCCGAATCCAGTTGAAGAAGCCGATAAAGAAAAGTAGATACCGGCGCTGTGTCCCAAAAAACTTGAAAGTAGTAAATACCAGGAAAGCAGCGATGAACTGCCAGCAATTCAGCTTGCTTTTCTCCTGTTTTCGACCGTCTCACTAGGACAACTCCCGCCCCCCATTACCCCTGCTACCGTTTGTCCCTCCCTCCAACTCTCCTCTCCTCGCGTGCTTTTTCACGACTGTGCACAGCTCATCATCCTGGAGAAGAGAAGAGAGACTACAAAGTGAAAAACAATTCGAACTCTTACTTCTCGGAGACAGACAGAGTAGAGTAAACGAAAAGCAGAACGGATAAATTTCGTCGTCATCTTGCGCTTCTCATACCGATGAGCGCGAATAGAAATACAGACATCCCGACGATCAACTAACTCTATTGCGGCTGGTGTTGCGCACTGTAGGCATCAACAATCTGACCGGTTAGGAGAATCACATCATTGCCCCTTCGAGCGCGCTTTTCATGATCAGCATAAAAAGGCTGGAATCGAACCTGAAAGTAGAAAGGTCGAATGAAGTCGAAGATGGACTCCGAACGCTGTGAACCTGATGATGTAGCGCCAGAATCTTCATCACCTGCGTCTCCTGAACTATCGTCACTGCCTCCAGAAGTGCCCCTTCCATCGTCCGGGCCTGAGCCATCATCATCGTCATCATCGTGCGCTTCAGTAGACACCATAATACCTTTACTATTCACATCTATCGCGCACGCATGCTTCCACATTTCTACACCGAGTCCTTCGCCTCTGTCAGATAGACGCGTGAAATCGGCTCTCTCTCTTAGGTGCTTTAGGTGAAGTAAATGCATTGCAGGAAGAAGATCAATGCCACCCTCTTCATCCGGGATGATCCTAAACCACGGAAGTCTGATACGCAGTTTTCTAGATCGCTGTCTCCTCCCCCTTGTTTCTTTCCACTGCCGTACCGCTGTGTAATCAATAATATCGTCGATAAGTGTCCCCCCCAAATCAATCAGTTCCTCTGTGAAGATGGAAAATGGATACTCGGTAGGCATAATAAGGAACATAGCTAATCTCGGGTCCTTAAAAGGGATTCGTACAACTTCTATCGACCCTCCACTGACAAACTCAAAACCGAACATATGTTTGTCAACCGTTACCTCCATAAAAGCTACGTCTGGCTGGATTTGCTCCTCTCCTTGCTCGTCCGCTCCGCGCCGCAGTGCATAGAAAACACCCGGTGAACGCTGCAGGCGGAAGGGGACCCGCCAGGCAGCATTCTGGAACAGTGCCGCAGTTATAATAGCTATACCAGGTACCTCATGAGGAGGAAGATCCTCACGAGATGCCACTCGTTGAATGAGACCTGCTGTCTTGTGATGGACATAAGCATTCATGTCTCTTACAGCGTGTGATGGCGATGCAAAACTACAGGGCTGAACATCAATACCAAGATGTCGACCGGCTTCCACTTGAAATGCCCTTAATCTCTCATTGTTGCCATCTGGTCTTACGTATATGCGCTCTGCTAACAGGAGACGAGCGCCTCTACTTTGAGGCTCCCGCGGAGGGGGATGGTCATAAGATCCTCCATAGACCCTTAGAGGTAAACCGATGTATGCTCCGATACCTCGGCCGTCATCATCGTCAGAGCCCAGCAGGAAGGTCAGTTCATCGAGTGTTCTACCTGAAGCACCCTGTTGCAACGCAAGCAACATTTTCACAATCGGATAGGGAGAAAAAACAAGATTGTTTAGAGCGACACCCCTATGATCCCGAACTTGCAAGATAGCGCTGTACAGGTGCAATGATAATTCAGTTAGTTGGCTTCTTTCACCCATATCATAGACGTCTTCTCGTCCAGCATCATCTCCATCACTCGGTTGGTCAACAGAATAATCTCGTTGTAATCTCCCTCTTCTGGGGGGACTGGGAGGATCACCGCCGTGGCGCAGTTGAGCCACTTGGGGACCATCTGCAGCCACACCTTGTGAAAGATCACTTGACGCAGACGTACTATCACTTCTGTCTCTTCTTCCCTGAGGGTGCTGCGGTGATGGACCGGCATCTCTTCGGTCTCTGCGACTCCCCTCCCTCCCGCCGAACCCCTCTGCTCCATCAACAGCTACGATGAGCGCTGATGAAGCAAACAGGAATAGCACAAGAAGTAAAACGGTCCTTTTTAACCAACGGAGACCGAGCCAACCTCTCTGGGCTGGGAGGGGACGGTGAGGCGACTTGCCCGTTCCTGCGACAACGAGTGGGAATGACCCACTGGTAGAGGATGGTGTAGAACCGCCCGGAGGAAACATTGTGTCTTCCTCCTACACGAAAGGAAATTAGTCTTCAAAAAAAGGTTCCGAAGAGAAAGCTGACGATGCACGAGCCGACAGAAGCGACCAGGGAAAAGAAAAGCAGGATGAAAAGAGCGGGACGCGGGGGTCGCGAAAACGGTCCACCCCAAGGCAGTAGACAGGCTTCCACCCAACCCCCCGCCCCCGTCCGGGCTAGGCCCGACCGCCACCGCACCTAATGTCTTTCTCCCCGAGAAAGAAGCACGGTAGAAGGCTTCCCTCTTAAAGATATATGGTGATGGATACCTGTCTGACGTACGAGAGGAAGTTCGATTGCTGAGACCAAGGAGGAGGGCTGGCGGGAGGGTGACGTAGATCGGTTTGCACCTTGCCAGAGGCGTACAGTGGTCTGGAAAAGCTTTGTCTTCAGAAGTTCGTCTGGGTAGCGAGCGGAGACGGTCCGTTGCGAAAGAGAAGTAGGTGAACCTTGCCGTTAGGATTATCTTTTTCTGCCCATAAAAAACGTTGCCAGGAATGATGACGGCACGTCGGTTTTCCTGTCATCTGTTGGAAGAGATCATCTGTTCTGATGGCCGAGGGTCTCACGATTCTGACGACGGCTGTATAGTTGAAACAGCTAAGAGGGTCGTGTATGTGAGGTTTACTGTACAATCTTCGCAACTGCCCGACCGCCGTCAAGACCGCCTGCAGCCTGGATGACACTTGCCCCATCTGGGCCTGCACCCCACACTAGAGCCCCTGGCTAGCAAGACACACGTTAGTTCATGACAGAGGCACAGCACTTCTGTATATTAACCTGTATGTGCCGGCCACACATTGTCGCCACACAAGCATTACACCATCCCCGGCCTTTCAGGTGCTGCGTCCTCGCCAGCGTTCATGTCTTTCGCAAGCTGTAGATCGTCAGGTGACGGCACACCAGGTGGTGAGTTGCGCCTCTTCCCACGGCTGGACGGAGCACAGGTCGCCTCATTGGTAGTTGTAGCTTTTCCGCCTCGTTGCGACTGCTGCGCAGCCCTGAGTCGAAAATCGCTTCGAGCCTGTACGAGCGCGTGCTCCGGGGCTTGACCAGCTGGCTGCTTTGCGTCCACGGTGGACTACTGCGTGTTGTCCTGGTATAGGGGCTGTCGAAGTTTCCTTTCCAGGGAAGCACGTGCAGGTACCGGAAGGACCCTGACATATGCGCAAGAACCAGATGCTTACACTGCGGTACAGGCTCATAGCAGAGGAGAAACGACAAATAGCACGACGGTCCAAGCCGCCTCTGACCCAGCTTCCTCTCCGCCTTCTCCTCTTGTTGCGATAGCCAACTGACTACTACTTGCACTGCACATCCTTCACTGGAACTAACCGCACCGATGAGTTCGCCTTCACATCGCCCCAACACTACGTATCTCTGCTTCTACTACGCTTTCCCCCTTTCTAATCACACTCAGGCACTCACGTACCTCTCCCAACTCCTTCGCTCGTCTCTTCCCGACCCGTCGAGGAAACGAGCCTGCTCTCATCGGGTCCCTCCGCCCGGCGAGAGCCTCTAGTTTACCAATCTTTCCGGGCACTGCGACTTGATGTGCCCTGTCTCGCCGCATCCAAAGCAGCGCACCGTGTTGTTGGCGTGCTCCGTTTTTATCGGCTTCGTCGTTGGTCTCGAAATCGGCGTGCTATTCTGCGGCTCCGTCCTTATTGCCGCTTCTCGTTGCCGTTCTTGATGGCGTTGAATCTCTCTCGGCGAGGCGTAAAGCCACCTCGCCGGAGACTTCGAGAGGGGTAAGTGATCCTGTCGCGCGTTAACCTGCCCTGTTTGAAGGTGAGGCGGGACGTAGCCCCGATGTCTACGAGGGAACGGCGGCACCGCTCCACGGTTGTCTCGCCATCGTCCCTCTGCATGCTCTGGCCTCTACAATCGCACGAGTGAGTGTTCCGTCGCCGTGCGGCCTGCTCTGCGCGCCGAGTCCCGCCTATTCACCCTTCCCTCCGCCTTCACCGCCTCTCGAATTGCATCCTCCAACTCGCTTGGGCTCTTCGCCTCCACCGCTTCCCCTATCTCTGGCTTGAAATTGTCGATAAAGAGCCCCATCGTCTCGTCCTCCTTAAGCGTCGGGCAGTTCGTAGCTGCCTCGTTGAAGCGCCATAGGTAATCTTGCACAGTTGAAGTTTGCGTCGCCTTTAAAAGCTGCTTGCGCGCATCTCGTTCTGAGGTGGCTCCGAAATGGCACTTAATTAGACCTTTTAAGCCGCTCCATGTGGTTGGCTTTTTAACATCTGGAATTGCCACCGAGTACCAATCTAGCCGTTTCGGGTCTAGAGAGGTAATTGCTACCGCTAACGTCCGGTCGTCCGGGATCTCCGCGCTGCTGAGGAAGATGTCCGTATAATTCATCCATGACGCCGGCCGCTTTCCATCGAACAGCCGCGGCTTGTTCATGGACTGAATTATCCTCTTCCTTCTTTCCTGCTCTTGTCTCAAGTCCCCCGAGTATTGGTAGTGCACTGGCACCGAAGTAGAGGTGTAGGGGATGCGAGAGTCTCCTGGCTCGCCCGCCGTCCTTGTAGGCGTAGTCGCCGACGGTGTAGAACTAATCTAAAGGGGAGGTAGCTTCCATTTGCGGCGCTGTCGGCGTGTGTACTTCCTCGAACGCACTATCGTCTTTTCCCTCGCTCGACACTACGCTTACTCGTTTGGAATTGCTCTTTTCCAGTGACGACTCGTCTCCTGACGATGTCGCCCGCATCCTCAATTGCTCCGACCGTGCGTGACTGCTCCTATCCGTCTCCGCTTTCGCCGTGAGTCTTCGCGTCGTCCCTGAAAAAGTTTTTTAAATGAAAAATGCGTTAAAAACACTTTCTAAAAACGGAAACAATTTCAGCAACTGCAGAAAAGTCCTTGCAGTGCCCACCACTTTGTAATAATGTGATCGGGCTGCCGAGCTTTAGAGCTGGAGCCCTGGGAGTCTGACGGCAAGGGAAGGGGCGTTCACTAAAAGCAACGACTGCTTCCTTCCGCTACCACTCTATCTATTACAAAGGAAAAAATAATAAAATAAACGAGGAACCTCCTAACTCGAAAAAAAAGCGCTTCCCTATTACTCCCGGACCACATTAATTACGTAGGCCCGTAGGGTTTGGTTGGCTACGAACCTCTACCAGGGGGGAGTCGCATAGGGTCTCGACGGATGGAGAAGGCTACCGTCAGATAACCTGTCTCTCTCGCAACGGCCTTATCCCCTAACCCTATTCTAATTCCTTAATATTACACACTGTTCAACGCTACACTCATAACACGATTATCCTAACTCGTGAGCGCTAATCCTACGCACCCACAACTGGTCCGCAACGATTGGGCCCGCTCCGGGTCTCGCAATCGATGTACTTGATTCGACTCTCTCCACGAAGGTAAAGCGTTTTATAAAAAAAGGTTAAGTCTCTAAAGTCCCATCATGAACACAACACTCTGTTCAGGGAACGTTCCATCGCACACACGTTGATTCACACGTTCTGCCAGAAAAAAGAAGTTTCCTTCAAAGCGAAATATCCAGTCCGAGCTGCCCGGCGGTGCCCCACGTCGGCCGCGGTGCCGCGGTCGATCCGGAGGCCGCCGAACCACTCTTAAAAAAAAAGTAATAATCTACACTACTCGAGGCGATGGCGATCACGCCACTCCTCAAAGTCCAGCTCAGTTCTCCTTTATAATACGATAGCTACTAGCTCACCCTACAAGGCACGATCCACTAAGGTATCGGCCTTAGAAAGAAAACTAGGCTACGTATTCGTGAACCATCACTTGTCGGGGC
>NW_027153030.1:9260-9526 GCF_002600585.1 Cystoisospora suis
GTGCGCTTCAAGAAGGTGAGCGACTGATGGCTCGTTCGTAGAATGAACGGTGCACCTTGCAGGTACGAGTGCAATTGTTCGATAGCCCACACAACTGACCGCAGCGTTTTGTCTCGGACGGAGCAATTGCGTTCCTGCGAGGCAAGAGCGCGCAAAAAGAATGCAACTCGCTTTTCCCGCACTTCATGCTCCTGTGCTAATACTGCTCCCAGCGCACCATCAGAAGCCCTCAGGCGTTTGCAGTCCTGCCCCGACCGCCACGAAAT